>NW_026529606.1:0-87666 GCF_028500815.1 Rissa tridactyla
CCGCGCCAGCCTGAGAAGCATTTTCCGGTAGGGCCGCGTCTCTGGAGACAGCTCCCACGCCTGAAGAGCCAGGAGGGAAAGCCGTGCCTCGTTGGAAAGATCTTTGGCAGCCGCTCGCGTGGCCCCACAGCCCGTGGGGCTGCGGGCTTTCCGGCGGCCGTCAGCCTCGGCGACACCTGCGACCACGTGGCGCCGCCGTGCCAGCCTGCGAAGCATTTTCCGGTAGGGCCGCGTCTCTGGCGACAGCTCCCACGCCCGAAGAGCCAGGAGGGAAAGCCGTGCCTCGTTGGAAAGCTCTTTGGCAGCCGCTCGCATGGCCCCACAGCCGTGGGGCTGCGGGCTTTCCGGCGGCCGTCAGCCTCGGCGCCACCGGCGCCCACGTGGCGCCGCCACGCCAGCCTGCGAAGCATTTTCCGGTAGGGCCGCGGCTGTGGCGACAGCTCCACGCCCGAAGAGCAGGAGGGAAAGCCGTGCCTCATTGGAAAGCTCTTTGGCAGCCGCTCGCGTGGCCCCACAGCCCGTGGGGCTGCGGGCTTTCCGGCGGCCATCAGCCTCGGCGACACCAGTGCCCACGTGGCGCCGCCGCGCCAGCCTGCGAAGCATTTTCCGGTAGGGCCGCGGCTGTGGCGACAGCTCCCACGCCCGAAGAGCCAGGAGGGAAAGCCGTGCCTCGTTGGAAAGCTCTTTGGCAGCCGCTCGCGTGGCCCCACAGCCCGTGGGGCTGCGGGCTTTTCGGCGGCCGTCAGCCTCGGCGACACCAGTGCCCACGTGGCGCCGCCGCACCAGCCTGCGAAGCATTTTCCGGTAGGGCCGCGTCTCTGGCGACAGCTCCCACGCCCGAAGAGCCAGGAGGGAAAGCCGTGCCTCCTTGGAAAGCTCTTTGGCAGCCGCTCGCGTGGCCCCACAGCCCGTGGGGCTGCGGGCTTTTCGGCGGCCGTCAGCCTCGGCGCCACCTGCGCCCACGTGGCGCCGCCGCACCAGCCTGCGAAGCATTTTCCGGTAGGGCCGCGTCTCTGGCGACAGCTCCCACGCCCGAAGAGCCAGGAGGGAAAGCCGTGCCTCGTTGGAAAGCTCTTTGGCAGCCGCTCGCGTGGCCCACAGCCCGTGGGGCTGCGGGCTTTCCGGCGGCCGTCAGCCTCGGCGACACCGGCGCCCACGTGGCGCCGCCGCGCCAGCCTGCGAAGCATTTTCCGGTAGGGCCGCGGCTGTGGCGACAGCTCCCACGCCCGAAGAGCCAGGAGGGAAAGCCGTGCCTCGTTGGAAAGCTCTTTGGCAGCCGCTCGCGTGGCCCCACAGCCCGTGGGGCTGCGGGCTTTCCGGCGGCCGTCAGCCTCGGCGCCACCGGCGCCCACGTGGCGCCGCCGCGCCAGCCTGCGAAGCATTTTCCGGTAGGGCCGCGTCTCTGGCGACAGCTCCCATGCCCGAAGAGCCAGGAGGGAAAGCCGTGCCTCATTGGAAAGCTCTTTGGCAGCCGCTCGCGTGGCCCCACAGCCCGTGGGGCTGCGGGCTTTCCGGCGGCCATCAGCCTCGGCGACACCTGCACCCACGTGGCACCACCGCCCCTGCCTGCGAAGCATTTTCCGGTAGGGCCGCGGCTGTGGCGACAGCTCCCACGCCCGAAGAGCCAGGAGGGAAAGCCGTGCCTCGTTGAAAGCTCTTTGGCAGCCGCTCGCGTGGCCCCACAGCCAGTGGGGCTGCGGGCCTTCCGGGAGCCGTCAGCCTCGGCGCCACCGGCGCCCACGTGGCGCCGCCGCGCCAGCCTGCGAAGCATTTTCCGGTAGGGCCGCGTTTCTGTCGACAGCTCCACGCCCGAAGAGCCAGGAGGGAAAGCCGTGCCTCGTTGGAAAGCTCTTTGGCAGCCGCTCGCGTGGCCCCCACAGCCCGTGGGGCTGCGGGCTTTCCGGCGGCCGTCAGCCTCGGCGACACCGGCGCCCACGTGGCGCTGCCGCGCCAGCCTGCGAAGCATTTTCCGGTAGGGCCGCGTCTCTGGCGACAGCTCCCACGCCCGAAGAGCCAGGAGGGAAAGCCGTGCCTCGTTGGAAAGCTCTTTGGCAGCCGCTCGCGTGGCCCCACAGCCCGTGGGGCTGCGGGCTTTCCGGCGGCCGTCAGCCTCGGCGCCACCGGCGCCCACGTGGCGCCGCCGCGCCAGCCTGCGAAGCATTTTCCGGTAGGGCCGCGGCTCTGGCGACAGCTCCCACGCCCGAAGAGCCAGGAGGGAAAGCCGTGCCTCGTTGGAAAGCTCTTTGGCAGCCGCTCGCGTGGTCCTACAGCCCGTGGGGCTGCGGGATTTCCGGCGGCCGTCAGCCTCGGCAACACCGGCGCCCACGTGGCGTTGCCGCGCCAGCCTGCGAAGCATTTTCCGGTAGGGCCGCGTCTCTGGCGACAGCTCCCACGCCCGAAGAGCCAGGAGGGAAAGCCGTGCCTCGTTGGAAAGCTCTTTGGCAGCCGCTCGCTAGTGGCCCCACAGCCCGTGGGGCTGCGGGCTTTCGGCGGCCGTCAGCCTCGGCGACAACAGTGCCAACGTGGCGCCGCCGCGCCAGCCTGCGAAGCATTTTCCGGTAGGGCCGCGTCTCTGGCGACAGCTCCCACGCCCGAAGAGCCAGGACGGAAAGCCGTGCCTCGTTGGAAATCCCTTTGGCAGCTGCTCGAGTGGCCCCACAGCCCGTGGGGCTGCGGGCTTTCCGGCGGCCATCAGCCTCGGCGACACCTGCGACCACGTGCCGCCGCCGCGCCAGCCTGCGAAGCATTTTCCGGTAGGGCCGCGGCTCTGGCGACAGCTCCCATGCCCGAAGAGCCAGGAGGGAAAGCCGTGCCTCATTGGAAAGCTCTTTGGCAGCCGCTCGCGTGGCCCCACAGCCCGTGGGGCTGCGGGCTTTCCGGCGGCCGTCAGCCTCGGCGACACCTGCGCCCACGTGGCGCCGCCGCGCCAGCCTGCGAAGCATTTTCCAGTAGGGCAGCGTCTCTGGCGACAGCTCCCACGCCCGAAGAGCCAGGAGGGAAAGCCGTGCCTCGTTGGAAAGCTCTTTGGCAGCCGCTCGCGTGGCCCCACAGCCCGTGGGGCTGCGGGCCTTCCGGCAGCCGTCAGCCTCGGCGCCACCGGCGCCCACGTGGCGCCGCCGCGCCAGCCTGCGAAGCATTTTCCGGTAGGGCCGCGTCTCTGGCGACAGCTCCCACGCCCGAAGAGCCAGGAGGGAAAGCCGTGCCTCGTTGGAAATCTCTTTGGCAGCCGCTCGAGTGGCCCCACAGCCCGTGGGGCTGCGGGCTTTCCGGCGGCCATCAGCCTCGGCGACACCTGCGCCCACGTGGCGCCGCCGCGCCAGCCTGCGAAGCATTTTTCGGTAGGGCCGCGTCTCTGGCGACAGCTCCCACGCCCGAAGAGCCAGGAGGGAAAGCCGTGCCTCGTTGGAAAGCTCTTTGGCAGCCGCTCGCGTGGCCCCACAGCCCGTGGGGCTGCGGGCCTTCCGGCAGCCGTCAGCCTCGGCGCCACCGGCGCCCACGTGGCGCCGCCGCGCCAGCCTGCGAAGCATTTTCCGGTAGGGCCGCGTCTCTGGCGACAGCTCCCACGCCAAAGAGCCAGAAGGGAAAGCCGTGCCTCATTGGAAAGCTCTTTGGCAGCCGCTCGCGTGGCCCCACAGCCCGTGGGGCTGCGGGCTTTCCGGCGGCCGTCAGCCTCGGCGCCACCGGCGCCCACGTGGCGCCGCCGCGCCAGCCTGCGAAGCATTTTCCGGTAGGGCCGCGGCTCTGGCGACAGCTCCCACGCCCGAAGAGCCAGGAGGGAAAGCCGTGCCTCCTTGGAAAGCTCTTTGGCAGCCGCTCGTGTGGCCCCACAGCCCGTGGGGCTGCGGGCTTTTCGGCGGCCGTCAGCCTCGGCGGCACCAGTGCCCACGTGGCGCCGCCGCGCCAGCCTGCGAAGCATTTTCCGGTAGGGCTGCGGCTCTGGCGACAGCTCCCACGCCCGAAGAGCCAGGACGGAAAGCCGTGCCTCGTTGAAAGCTCTTTGGCAGCCGCTCGCGTGGCCCCACAGCCCGTGGGGCTGCGGGCTTTCCGGCGGCCGTCAGCCTCGGCTCCACCTGCGCCCACGTGGCGCCACCGCACCAGCCTGCGAAGCATTTTCCGGTAGGGCCGCGTCTCTGGCGACAGCTCCCACGCCCGAAGAGCCAGGAGGGAAAGCCGTGCCTCGTTGGAAAGCTCTTTGGCAGCCGCTCGCGTGGCCCCACAGCCCGTGGGGCTGTGGGCTTTCCGGCGGCCGTCAGCCTCGGCGCCGCCGGCGCCCACGTGGCGCCGCCGCGCCAGCCTGCGAAGCATTTTCCGGTAGGGCCGCGGCTCTGGCGACAGCTCCCACGCCGAAGAGCCAGGAGGGAAAGCCGTGCCTCGTTGGAAAGCTCTTTGGCAGCCGCTCGCGTGGCCCCACAGCGCGTGGGGCTGCGGGCTTTCGGCGGCCGTCAGCCTCGGCGACACCGGCGCCCACGTGGCGCCGCCGCGCCAGCCTGCGAAGCATTTTCCGGTAGGGCCGTGCTCTGGCGACAGCTCCCACGCCCGAAGAGCCAGGAGGGAAAGCCGTGCCTCGTTGGAAAGCTCTTTGGCAGCCGCTCGCGTGGCCCCACAGCGCGTGGGGCTGCGGGCTTTCCGGCGGCCGTCAGCCTCGGCGACACCAGTGCCTACGTGGCGCCGCCACGCCAGCCTGCGAAGCATTTTCCGGTAGGGCCGCGGCTCTGGCAACAGCTCCCACGCCCGAAGAGCCAGGAGGGAAAGCCGTGCCTCGTTGGAAAGCTCTTTGGCAGCCGCTCGCGTGGCACCACAGCCCGTATGGCTGCGGGCTTTCTGGCGGCCGTCAGCCTCGGCGACACCTGCGACCACGTGGCGCCGCCGCGCCAGCCTGCGAAGCATTTTCCGGTAGGGCCGCGTCTCTGGCGGACAGCTCCCACGCCCGAAGAGCCAGGAGGGAAAGCCGTGCCTCGTTGGAAAGCTCTTTGGCAGCCGCTCGCGTGGCCCACAGCCCGTGGGGCTGCGGGCTTTCCGTCGGCCGTCAGCCTCGGCGACACCTGCGCCCACGTTGCGCCGCCGCGCCAGCCTGCGAAGCATTTTCCGGTAGGGCCGCGGCTCTGGCGACAGCTCCCACGCCCGAAGAGCCAGGAGGGAAAGCCGTGCCTCGTTGGAAAGCTCTTTGGCAGCCGCTCGCGTGGCCCCACAGCCCGTGGGGCTGCGGGCCTTCCGGCAGCCGTCAGCCTCGGCGCCACCGGCGCCCACGTGGCGCCCGCCGTGCAGCCTGCGAAGCATTTTCCGGTAGGGCCGCGCCTCTGGCGACAGCTCCCACGCCCGAAGAGCCAGGAGGGAAAGCCGTGCCTCGTTGGAAATCTCTTTGGCAGCTGCTCGAGTGGCCCCACAGCCCGTGGGGCTGCGGGCTTTCCGGCGGCCATCAGCCTCGGCGACACCTGCGCCCACGTGGCGCCGCCGCGCCAGCCTGCGAAGCATTTTCCGGTAGGGCCGCGGCTGTGGCGACAGCTCCCATGCCCGAAGAGCCAGGAGGGAAAGCCGTGCCTCATTGGAAAGCTCTTTGGCAGCCGCTCGCATGGCCCCACAGCCCGTGGGGCTGCGGCTTTCCGGCGGCCGTCAGCCTCGGCGACACCTGCGCCCACGTGGCGCCGCCGCGCCAGCCTGCGAAGCATTTTCCGGTAGGGCCGCGGCTCTGGCGACAGCTCCCACGCCCGAAGAGCCAGGAGGAAAGCCGTGCCTCCTTGGAAAGCTCTTTGGCAGCCGCTCGTGTGGCCCCACAGCCCGTGGGCTGCGGGCTTTTCGGCGGCCGTCAGCCTCGGCGGCACAGTGCCCACGTGGCGCCGCCGCGCCAGCCTGCGAAGCATTTTCCGGTAGGGCTGCGGCTCTGGCGACAGCTCCCACGCCCGAAGAGCCAGGACGGAAAGCCGTGCCTCGTTGGAAAGCTCTTTGGCAGCCGCTCGCGTGGCCCCACAGCCCGTGGGGCTGCGGGCTTTCCAGCGGCCGTCAGCCTCGGCGACACCTGCGCCCACATGGCGCCACCGCCCCCAGCCTGCGAAGCATTTTCCGGTAGGGCCGCGTCTCTGGCGACAGCTCCCACGCCCGAAGAGCCAGGAGGGAAAGCCGTGCCTCGTTGGAAAGCTCTTTGGCAGCCGCTCGCGTGGCCCCACAGCCCGTGGGGCTGTGGGCTTTCCTGCGGCCGTCAGCCTCGGCGCCACCGGCGCCCACGTGGCGCCGCCGCGCCAGCCTGCGAAGCATTTTCCGGTAGGGCCGCGGCTCTGGCGACAGCTCCCACGCCCGAAGAGCCAGGACGGAAAGCCGTGCCTCGTTGGAAAGCTCTTTGGCAGCCGCTCGCGTGGCCCCACAGCGCGTGGGGCTGCGGGCTTTCCGGCGGCCGTCAGCCTCGGCGACACCGGCGCCCACGTGGCGCCGCCGCGCCAGCCTGCGAAGCATTTTCCGGTAGGGCCGTGGCTCTGGCGACAGCTCCCACGCCCGAAGAGCCAGGAGGGAAAGCCGTGCCTCGTTGGAAAGCTCTTTGGCAGCCGCTCGCGTGGCCCCACAGCGCGTGGGGCTGCGGGCTTTCGGCGGCCGTCAGCCTCGGCGACACCAGTGCCTACGTGGCGCCGCCACCGCCAGCCTGCGAAGCATTTTCCGGTAGGGCCGCGGCTGTGGCGACAGCTCCCACGCCCGAAGAGCCAGGAGGGAAAGCCGTGCCTCGTTGGAAAGCTCTTTGGCAGCCGCTCGCGTGGCCCCACAGCCCGTATGGCTGCGGGCTTTCTGGCGGCCGTCAGCCTCGGCGACACCTGCGACCACGTGGCGCCGCCGCGCCAGCCTGCGAAGCATTTTCCGGTAGGGCCGCGTCTCTGGCGACAGCTCCCCACGCCCGAAGAGCCAGGAGGGAAAGCCGTGCCTCGTTGGAAAGCTCTTTGGCAGCCGCTCGCGTGGCCCCACAGCCCGTGGGCCTGCGGGCTTTCCGGCGGCCGTCAGCCTCGGCGCCACCGGCGCCCACGTGGCGCCGCCGCGCCAGCCTGCGAAGCATTTTCCGGTAGGGCCGCGTCTCTGGCGACAGCTCCCACGCCCGAAGAGCCAGGACGGAAAGCCGTGCCTCGTTGGAAAGCTCTTTGGCAGCCGCTCGCGTGGCCCCACAGCCCGTGGGGCTGCGGGCTTTTCGGCGGCCGTCAGCCTCGGCGACACCAGTGCCCACGTGGCGCCGCCGCGCCAGCCTGCGAAGCATTTTCCCGGTAGGGCCGCGGCTCTGGCGACAGCTCCCACGCCCGAAGAGCCAGGAGGGAAAGCCGTGCCTCGTTGGAAAGCTCTTTGGCAGCCGCTCGCGTGGCCCCACAGCCCGTGGGGCTGCGGGCTTTTCGGCGGCCGTCAGCCTCGGCACCACCTGCGCCCACGTGGCGCCGCCGCACCAGCCTGCGAAGCATTTTCCGGTAGGGCCGCGTCTCTGGCGACAGCTCCCACGCCCGAAGAGCCAGGAGGGAAAGCCGTGCCTCGTTGGAAAGCTCTTTGGCAGCCGCTCACGTGGCCCCACAGCCCGTGGGGCTGCGGGCTTTCGGCGGCCGTCAGCCTCGGCGACACCGGCGTCCACGTGGTGCCGCTGCGCCAGCCTGCGAAGCATTTTCCGGTAGGGCCACGGCTCTGGCGACAGCTCCCACGCCCGAAGAGCCAGGAGGGAAAGCCGTGCCTCGTTGGAAAGCTCTTTGGCAGCCGCTCGCGTGGCCCCACAGCCCGTGGGGCTGCGGGCTTTCTGGCGGCCGTCAGCCTCGGCGACACCGGCGCCCACGTGGCGCCGCCGCGCCAGCCTGCGAAGCATTTTCCGGTAGGGCCGCGGCTCTGGCGACAGCTCCCACGCCCGAAGAGCCAGGAGGGAAAGCCGTGCCTCATTGGAAAGCTCTTTGGCAGCCGCTCGCGTGGCCCCATAGCCCGTGGGGCTGCGGGCTTTCCAGCGGCCATCAGCCTCGGCGACACCAGGGCACACGTAGCCCCGCCGCGCCAGCCTGCGAAGCATTTTCCTGTAGGGCCGCGGCTCTGGCGACAGCTCCCACGCCCGAAGAGCCAGGACGGAAAGCCGTGCCTCGTTGGAAAGCTCTTTGGCAGCCGCTCGCGTGGTCCTACAGCCCGTGGGGCTGCGGGCTTTCCGGCGGCCGTCAGCCTCGGCGACACCGGCGCCCACGTGGCGCCACCGCGCCAGCCTGTGAAGCATTTTCCGGTAGGGCCACGGCTCTGGCGACAGCTCCCACGCCCGAAGAGCCAGGAGGGAAAGCCGTGCCTCGTTGGAAAGCTCTTTGGCAGCCGCTCACGTGGCCCCACAGCCCGTGGGGCTGCGGGCTTTCCGGCGGCCGTCAGCCTTGGCGCCACCGGCGCCCACGTGGCGCCGCCGCGCCAGCCTGCGAAGCATTTTCCGGTAGGGCCGCGGCTCTGGCGACAGCTCCCACGCCCGAAGAGCCAGGAGGGAAAGCCGTGCCTCGTTGGAAAGCTCTTTGGCAGCCGCTCACGTGGCCCCACAGCCCGTGGGGCTGCGGGCTTTCCGGCGGCCGTCAGCCTCGGCGACACCTGCGACCACGTGGCGCCGCCGCGCCAGCCTGCGAAGCATTTTCCGGTAGGGCCGCCTCTCTGGCGACAGCTCCCACGCCCGAAGAGCCAGGAGGGAAAGCCGTGCCTCGTTGGAAAGCTCTTTGGCAGCCGCTCGCGTGGCCCCACAGCCCGTGGGGCTGCGGGCTTTCCGGCGGCCGTCAGCCTCGGCGACACCTGCGCCCACGTGGCGCCGCCGCGCCAGCCTGCGAAGCATTTTCCGGTAGGGCCGCGTCTCTGGCGACAGCTCCCACGCCCGAAGAGCCAGGAGGGAAAGCCGTGCCTCGTTGGAAAGCTCTTTGGCAGCCGCTCGCGTGGCCCCACAGCCCGTGGGGCTGCGGGCCTTCCGGCAGCCGTCAGCCTCGGCGCCACCGGCGCCCACGTGGCGCCGCCGCGCCAGCCTGCGAAGCATTTTCCGGTAGGGCCGCGGCTCTGGCGACAGCTCCCACGCCCGAAGAGCCAGGAGGGAAAGCCGTGCCTCGTTGGAAAGCTCTTTGGCAGCCGCTCGTGTGGCCCCACAGCCCGTGGGGCTGCGGGCTTTTCGGCGGCCGTCAGCCTCGGCGGCACCAGTGCCCACGTGGCGCCGCCGCGCCAGCCTGCGAAGCATTTTCCGGTAGGGCTGCGGCTCTGGCGACAGCTCCCACGCCCGAAGAGCCAGGACGGAAAGCCGTGCCTCGTTGGAAAGCTCTTTGGCAGCCGCTCGCGTGGCCCCACAGCCCGTGGGGCTGCGGGCTTTTCGGCGGCCGTCAGCCTCGGCGACACCTGCGCCCACGTGGCGCCACCGCACCAGCCTGCGAAGCATTTTCCGGTAGGGCCGCGTCTCTGGCGACAGCTCCCACGCCCGAAGAGCCAGGAGGGAAAGCCGTGCCTCGTTGGAAAGCTCTTTGGCAGCCGCTCACGTGGCCCCACAGCCCGTGGGGCTGCGGGCTTTCCGGCGGCCGTCAGCCTCGGCGACACCGGCGTCCACGTGGCGCCGCTGCGCCAGCCTGCGAAGCATTTTCCGGTAGGGCCACGGCTCTGGCGACAGCTCCCACGCCCGAAGAGCCAGGAGGGAAAGCCGTGCCTCATTGGAAAGCTCTTTGGCAGCCGCTCGCGTGGCCCCACAGCCCGTGGGGCTGCGGGCTTTCCGGCGGCCGTCAGCCTCGGCGACACCTGCGCCCACGTGGCGCCGCCGCGCCAGCCTGCGAAGCATTTTCCGGTAGGGCCGCGTCTCTGGCGACAGCTCCCACGCCCGAAGAGCCAGGAGGGAAAGCCGTGCCTCGTTGGAAAGCTCTTTGGCAGCCGCTCGCGTGGCCCCACAGCCCGTGGGGCTGCGGGCTTTCCGGCGGCCGTCAGCCTCGGCGACACCTGCGCCCACGTGGCGCCGCCGCGCCAGCCTGCGAAGCATTTTCCGGTAGGGCCGCGGCTCTGGCGACAGCTCCCACGCCCGAAGAGCCAGGAGGGAAAGCCGTGCCTCGTTGGAAAGCTCTTTGGCAGCCGCTCGCGTGGCCCCACAGCCCGTGGGGCTGCGGGCCTTCCGTCAGCCGTCAGCCTCGGCGCCACCGGCGCCCACGTGGCGCCGCCGCGCCAGCCTGCGAAGCATTTTCCGGTAGGGCCGCGTCTCTGGCGACAGCTCCCACGCCCGAAGAGCCAGAAGGGAAAGCCGTGCCTCGTTGGAAAGCTCTTTGGCAGCCGCTCGCGTGGCCCCACAGCGCGTGGGGCTGCGGGCTTTCCGGCGGCCGTCAGCCTCGGCGACACCGGCGCCCACGTGGCGCCGCCGCGCCAGCCTGCGAAGCATTTTCCGGTAGGGCCGTGGCTCTGGCGACAGCTCCCACGCCCGAAGAGCCAGGAGGGAAAGCCGTGCCTCGTTGGAAAGCTCTTTGGCAGCCGCTCGCGTGGCCCCACAGCCCGTGGGGCTGCGGGCTTTCCGGCGGCCGTCAGCCTCGGCGACACCAGTGCCTACGTGGCGCCGCCACGCCAGCCTGCGAAGCATTTTCCGGTAGGGCCGCGGCTGTGGCGACAGCTCCCACGCCCGAAGAGCCAGGAGGGAAAGCCGTGCCTCGTTGGAAAGCTCTTTGGCAGCCGCTCGCGTGGCACCACAGCCCGTGGGGCTGCGGGCTTTCCGGCGGCCGTCAGCCTCGGTGACACCTGCGACCACGTGGCGCCGCACCGCCAGCCTGCGAAGCATTTTCCGGTAGGGCCGCGTCTCTGGCGACAGCTCCCACGCCCGAAGAGCCAGGAGGGAAAGCCGTGCCTCGTTGGAAAGCTCTTTGGCAGCCGCTCGCGTGGCCCCACAGTCCGTGGGGCTGCGGGCTTTCTGGCGGCCGTCAGCCTCGGCGACACCGGCGCCCACGTGGCGCCGCCGCGCCAGCCTGCGAAGCATTTTCCGGTAGGGCCGCGGCTCTGGCGACAGCTCCCACGCCCGAAGAGCCAGGAGGGAAAGCCGTGCCTCGTTGGAAAGCTCTTTGGCAGCCGCTCGCGTGGCCCCACAGCGCGTGGGGCTGCGGGCTTTCCAGCGGCCATCAGCCTCGGCGACACCAGGGCACACGTGGCCCCGCCGCGCCAGCCTGCGAAGCATTTTCCGGTAGGGCCGCGGCTCTGGCGACAGCTCCCACGCCCGAAGAGCCAGGACGGAAAGCCGTGCCTCGTTGGAAAGCTCTTTGGCAGCCGCTCGCGTGGTCCTACAGCCCGTGGGGCTGCGGGCTTTCCGGCGGCCATCAGCCTCGGCGACACCGGCGCCCACGTGGCGCCACCGCGCCAGCCTGCGAAGCATTTTCCGGTAGGGCCACGGCTCTGGCGACAGCTCCCACGCCCGAAGAGCCAGGAGGGAAAGCCGTGCCTCGTTGGAAAGCTCTTTGGCAGCCGCTCACGTGGCCCCACAGCCCGTGGGGCTGCGGGCTTTCCGGCGGCCGTCAGCCTTGGCGCCACCGGCGCCCACGTGGCGCCGCCGCGCCAGCCTGCGAAGCATTTTCCGGTAGGGCCGCGGCTGTGGCGACAGCTCCCACGCCCGAAGAGCCAGGAGGGAAAGCCGTGCCTCGTTGGAAAGCTCTTTGGCAGCCGCTCACGTGGCCCCACAGCCCGTGGGGCTGCGGGCTTTCCGGCGGCCGTCAGCCTCGGCGACACCTGCGACCACGTGGCGCCGCCGCGCCAGCCTGCGAAGCATTTTCCGGTAGGGCCGCCTCTCTGGCGACAGCTCCCACGCCCGAAGAGCCAGGAGGGAAAGCCGTGCCTCGTTGGAAAGCTCTTTGGCAGCCGCTCGCGTGGCCCCACAGCCCGTGGGGCTGCGGGCTTTTCGGCGGCCGTCAGCCTCGGCGACAACAGTGCCAACGTGGCGCCGCCGCGCCAGCCTGCGAAGCATTTTCCTGTAGGACCGCGGCTCTAGCGACAGCTCCCACGCCCGAAGAGCCAGGACGGAAAGCCGTGCCTCGTTGGAAATCTCTTTGGCAGCTGCTCGAGTGGCCCCACAGCCCGTGGGGCTGCGGGCTTTCCGGCGGCCATCAGCCTCGGCGACACCTGCGACCACGTGGCGCCGCCGCGCCAGCCTGCGAAGCATTTTCCGGTAGGGCCGCGGCTCTGGCGACAGCTCCCATGCCCGAAGAGCCAGGACGGAAAGCCGTGCCTCATTGGAAAGCTCTTTGGCAGCCGCTCGCGTGGCCCCACAGCCCGTGGGGCTGCGGGCTTTCCGGCGGCCGTCAGCCTCGGCGACACCTGCGGCCACGTGGCGCCGCCGCGCCAGCCTGCGAAGCATTTTCCAGTAGGGCCGCGTCTCTGGCGACAGCTCCCACGCCCGAAGAGCCAGGAGGGAAAGCCGTGCCTCGTTGGAAAGCTCTTTGGCAGCCGCTCGCGTGGCCCCAGAGCCCGTGGGGCTGCGGGCTTTCCGGCGGGCGTCAGCCTCGGCGCCACCGGCGCCCACGTGGCGCCGCCGCGCCAGCCTGCGAAGCATTTTCCGGTAGGGCCGCGTCTCTGGCGACAGCTCCCACGCCCGAAGAGCCAGGAGGGAAAGCCGTGCCTCGTTGGAAAGCTCTTTGGCAGCCGCTCGCGTGGCCCCACAGCCCGTGGGGCTGCGGGCTTTCCGGCGGCCGTCAGCCTCGGCGACACCAGTGCCCACGTGGCGCCGCCGCGCCAGCCTGCGAAGCATTTTCCGGTAGGGCCGCGTCTCTGGCGACAGCTCCCACGCCCGAAGAGCCAGGAGGGAAAGCCGTGCCTCGTTGGAAAGCTCTTTGGCAGCCGCTCGCGTGGCCCCACAGCCCGTGGGGCTGCGGGCTTTCCGGCGGCCGTCAGCCTCGGCGACACCAGTGCCCACGTGGCGCCGCACCGCCAGCCTGCGAAGCATTTTCCGGTAGGGCCGCGTCTCTGGCGACAGCTCCCACGCCCGAAGAGCCAGGAGGGAAAGCCGTGCCTCGTTGGAAAGCTCTTTGGCAGCCGCTCGCGTGGCCCCACAGCCAGTGGGGCTGCGGGCCTTCCGGCAGCCGTCAGCCTCGGCGCCACCGGCGCCCACGTGGCGCCGCCGCGCCAGCCTGCGAAGCATTTTCCGGTAGGGCCGCGTCTCTGGCGACAGCTCCCACGCCCGAAGAGCCAGGAGGGAAAGCCGTGCCTCGTTGGAAAGCTCTTTGGCAGGCCGCTCGCGTGGCCCCACAGCCCGTGGGGCTGCGGGCTTTCCGGCGGCCGTCAGCCTCGGCGACACCAGTGCCCACGTGGCGCCGCCGCGCCAGCCTGAGAAGCATTTTCCGGTAGGGCCGCGTCTCTGGAGACAGCTCCCACGCCTGAAGAGCCAGGAGGGAAAGCCGTGCCTCGTTGGAAAGATCTTTGGCAGCCGCTCGCGTGGCCCCACAGCCCGTGGGGCTGCGGGCTTTCCGGCGGCCGTCAGCCTCGGCGACACCTGCGACCACGTGGCGCCGCCGTGCCAGCCTGCGAAGCATTTTCCGGTAGGGCCGCGTCTCTGGCGACAGCTCCCACGCCCGAAGAGCCAGGAGGGAAAGCCGTGCCTCGTTGGAAAGCTCTTTGGCAGCCGCTCGCATGGCCCCACAGCCCGTGGGGCTGCGGGCTTTCCGGCGGCCGTCAGCCTCGGCGCCACCGGCGCCCACGTGGCGCCGCCACGCCAGCCTGCGAAGCATTTTCCGGTAGGGCCGCGGCTGTGGCGACAGCTCCCATGCCCGAAGAGCCAGGAGGAAAGCCGTGCCTCGTTGGAAAGCTCTTTGGCAGCCGCTCGCGTGGCCCCACAGCCCGTGGGGCTGCGGGCTTTTCGGCGGCCGTCAGCCTCGGCGACACCAGTGCCCACGTGGCGCCGCCGCGCCAGCCTGCGAAGCATTTTCCGGTAGGGCCGCGGCTGTGGCGACAGCTCCCACGCCCGAAGAGCCAGGAGGGAAAGCCGTGCCTCGTTGGAAAGCTCTTTGGCAGCCGCTCGCGTGGCCCCACAGCCCGTGGGGCTGCGGGCTTTTCGGCGGCCGTCAGCCTCGGCGACACCAGTGCCCACGTGGCGCCGCCGCGCCAGCCTGCGAAGCATTTTCCGGTAGGGCCGCGTCTCTGGCGACAGCTCCCACGCCCGAAGAGCCAGGAGGGAAAGCCGTGCCTCCTTGGAAAGCTCTTTGGCAGCCGCTCGCGTGGCCCCACAGCCCGTGGGGCTGCGGGCTTTTCGGCGGCCGTCAGCCTCGGCGCCACCTGCGCCCACGTGGCGCCGCCGCACCAGCCTGCGAAGCATTTTCCGGTAGGGCCGCGTCTCTGGCGACAGCTCCCACGCCCGAAGAGCCAGGAGGGAAAGCCGTGCCTCGTTGGAAAGCTCTTTGGCAGCCGCTCGCGTGGCCCCACAGCCCGTGGGGCTGCGGGCTTTCCGGCGGCCGTCAGCCTCGGCGACACCGCGCCCACGTGGCGCCGCCGCGCCAGCCTGCGAAGCATTTTCCGGTAGGGCCGCGGCTGTGGCGACAGCTCCCACGCCCGAAGAGCCAGGAGGGAAAGCCGTGCCTCGTTGGAAAGCTCTTTGGCAGCCGCTCGCGTGGCCCCAGAGCCCGTGGGGCTGCGGGCTTTCCGGCGGCCGTCAGCCTCGGCGCCACCGGCGCCCACGTGGCGCCGCCGCGCCAACCTGCGAAGCATTTTCCGGTAGGGCCGCGTCTCTGGCGACAGCTCCCACGCCCGAAGAGCCAGGAGGGAAAGCCGTGCCTCATTGGAAAGCTCTTTGGCAGCCGCTCGCGTGGCCCCACAGCCCGTGGGGCTGCGGGCTTTCCGGCGGCCATCAGCCTCGGCGACACCTGCACCCACGTGGCACCGCCCGCCCCTGCCTGCGAAGCATTTTCCGGTAGGGCCGCGGCTGTGGCGGACAGCTCCCACGCCCGAAGAGCCAGGAGGGAAAGCCGTGCCTCGTTGGAAAGCTCTTTGGCAGCCGCTCGCGTGGCCCCACAGCCAGTGGGGCTGCGGGCCTTCCGGGAGCCGTCAGCCTCGGCGCCACCGGCGCCCACGTGGCGCCGCCCGCGCCAGCCTGCGAAGCATTTTCCGGTAGGGCCGCGTTTCTGTCGACAGCTCCCACGCCCGAAGAGCCAGGAGGGAAAGCCGTGCCTCGTTGGAAAGCTCTTTGGCAGCCGCTCGCGTGGCCCCACAGCCCGTGGGGCTGCGGGCTTTCCGGCGGCCGTCAGCCTCGGCGACACCAGTGCCCACGTGGCGCCGCCGCGCCAGCCTGAGAAGCATTTTCCGGTAGGGCCGCGTCTCTGGAGACAGCTCCCACGCCTGAAGAGCCAGGAGGGAAAGCCGTGCCTCGTTGGAAAGATCTTTGGCAGCCGCTCGCGTGGCCCCACAGCCCGTGGGGCTGCGGGCTTTCCGGCGGCCGTCAGCCTCGGCGACACCTGCGACCACGTGGCGCCGCCGTGCCAGCCTGCGAAGCATTTTCCGGTAGGGCCGCGTCTCTGGCGACAGCTCCCACGCCCGAAGAGCCAGGAGGGAAAGCCGTGCCTCGTTGGAAAGCTCTTTGGCAGCCGCTCGCATGGCCCCACAGCCCGTGGGGCTGCGGGCTTTCCGGCGGCCGTCAGCCTCGGCGCCACCGGCGCCCACGTGGCGCCGCCACGCCAGCCTGCGAAGCATTTTCCGGTAGGGCCGCGGCTGTGGCGACAGCTCCCATGCCCGAAGAGCCAGGAGGGAAAGCCGTGCCTCGTTGGAAAGCTCTTTGGCAGCCGCTCGCGTGGCCCCACAGCCCGTGGGGCTGCGGGCTTTTCGGCGGCCGTCAGCCTCGGCGACACCAGTGCCCACGTGGCGCCGCCGCGCCAGCCTGCGAAGCATTTTCCGGTAGGGCCGCGGCTGTGGCGACAGCTCCCACGCCCGAAGAGCCAGGAGGGAAAGCCGTGCCTCGTTGGAAAGCTCTTTGGCAGCCGCTCGCGTGGCCCCACAGCCCGTGGGGCTGCGGGCTTTTCGGCGGCCGTCAGCCTCGGCGACACCAGTGCCCACGTGGCGCCGCCGCGCCAGCCTGCGAAGCATTTTCCGGTAGGGCCGCGTCTCTGGCGACAGCTCCCACGCCCGAAGAGCCAGGAGGGAAAGCCGTGCCTCCTTGGAAAGCTCTTTGGCAGCCGCTCGCGTGGCCCCACAGCCCGTGGGGCTGCGGGCTTTCCGGCGGCCGTCAGCCTCGGCGCCACCTGCGCCCACGTGGCGCCGCCGCACCAGCCTGCGAAGCATTTTCCGGTAGGGCCGCGTCTCTGGCGACAGCTCCCACGCCCGAAGAGCCAGGAGGGAAAGCCGTGCCTCGTTGGAAAGCTCTTTGGCAGCCGCTCGCGTGGCCCCACAGCCCGTGGGGCTGCGGGCTTTCCGGCGGCCGTCAGCCTCGGCGACACCGGCGCCCACGTGGCGCCGCCGCGCCAGCCTGCGAAGCATTTTCCGGTAGGGCCGCGGCTGTGGCGACAGCTCCCACGCCCGAAGAGCCAGGAGGGAAAGCCGTGCCTCGTTGGAAAGCTCTTTGGCAGCCGCTCGCGTGGCCCCACAGCCCGTGGGGCTGCGGGCTTTCCGGCGGCCGTCAGCCTCGGCGCCACCGGCGCCCACGTGGCGCCGCCGCGCCAGCCTGCGAAGCATTTTCCGGTAGGGCCGCGTCTCTGGCGACAGCTCCCATGCCCGAAGAGCCAGGAGGGAAAGCCGTGCCTCATTGGAAAGCTCTTTGGCAGCCGCTCGCGTGGCCCCACAGCCCGTGGGGCTGCGGGCTTTCCGGCGGCCATCAGCCTCGGCGACACCTGCACCCACGTGGCACCGCCGCCCCTGCCTGCGAAGCATTTTCCGGTAGGGCCGCGGCTGTGGCGACAGCTCCCACGCCCGAAGAGCCAGGAGGGAAAGCCGTGCCTCGTTGGAAAGCTCTTTGGCAGCCGCTCGCGTGGCCCCACAGCCAGTGGGGCTGCGGGCCTTCCGGGAGCCGTCAGCCTCGGCGCCACCGGCGCCCACGTGGCGCCGCCGCGCCAGCCTGCGAAGCATTTTCCGGTAGGGCCGCGTTTCTGTCGACAGCTCCCACGCCCGAAGAGCCAGGAGGGAAAGCCGTGCCTCGTTGGAAAGCTCTTTGGCAGCCGCTCGCGTGGCCCCACAGCCCGTGGGGCTGCGGGCTTTCCGGCGGCCGTCAGCCTCGGCGACACCGGCGCCCACGTGGCGCTGCCGCGCCAGCCTGCGAAGCATTTTCCGGTAGGGCCGCGTCTCTGGCGACAGCTCCCACGCCCGAAGAGCCAGGAGGGAAAGCCGTGCCTCGTTGGAAAGCTCTTTGGCAGCCGCTCGCGTGGCCCCACAGCCCGTGGGGCTGCGGGCTTTCCGGCGGCCGTCAGCCTCGGCGCCACCGGCGCCCACGTGGCGCCGCCGCGCCAGCCTGCGAAGCATTTTCCGGTAGGGCCGCGGCTCTGGCGACAGCTCCCACGCCCGAAGAGCCAGGAGGGAAAGCCGTGCCTCGTTGGAAAGCTCTTTGGCAGCCGCTCGCGTGGTCCTACAGCCCGTGGGGCTGCGGGATTTCCGGCGGCCGTCAGCCTCGGCAACACCGGCGCCCACGTGGCGTTGCCGCGCCAGCCTGCGAAGCATTTTCCGGTAGGGCCGCGTCTCTGGCGACAGCTCCCACGCCCGAAGAGCCAGGAGGGAAAGCCGTGCCTCGTTGGAAAGCTCTTTGGCAGCCGCTCGCGTGGCCCCAGAGCCCGTGGGGCTGCGGGCTTTCCGGCGGCCGTCAGCCTCGGCGCCACCGGCGCCCACGTGGCGCCGCCGCGCCAGCCTGCGAAGCATTTTCCGGTAGGGCCGCGTCTCTGGCGACAGCTCCCACGCCCGAAGAGCCAGGAGGGAAAGCCGTGCCTCATTGGAAAGCTCTTTGGCAGCCGCTCGCGTGGCCCCACAGCCCGTGGGGCTGCGGGCTTTCCGGCGGCCATCAGCCTCGGCGACACCTGCACCCACGTGGCACCGCCGCCCCAGCCTGCGAAGCATTTTCCGGTAGGGCCGCGGCTGTGGCGACAGCTCCCACGCCCGAAGAGCCAGGAGGGAAAGCCGTGCCTCGTTGGAAAGCTCTTTGGCAGCCGCTCGCGTGGCCCCACAGCCAGTGGGGCTGCGGGCCTTCCGGGAGCCGTAAGCCTCGGCGCCACCGGCGCCCACGTGGCGCCGCCGCGCCAGCCTGCGAAGCATTTTCCGGTAGGGCCGCGGCTCTGGCGACAGCTCCCACGCCCGAAGAGCCAGGAGGGAAAGCCGTGCCTCGTTGGAAAGCTCTTTGGCAGCCGCTCACGTGGCCCCACAGCCCGTGGGGCTGCGGGCTTTCCGGCGGCCGTCAGCCTCGGCGACACCGGCGCCCACGTGGCGCTGCCGCGCCAGCCTGCGAAGCATTTTCCGGTAGGGCCGCGTCTCTGGCGACAGCTCCCACGCCCGAAGAGCCAGGAGGGAAAGCCGTGCCTCGTTGGAAAGCTCTTTGGCAGCCGCTCGCGTGGCCCCACAGCCCGTGGGGCTGCGGGCTTTCCGGCGTCCGTCAGCCTCGGCGCCACCGGCGCCCACGTGGCGCCGCCGCGCCAGCCTGCGAAGTATTTTCCGGTAGGGCCGCGGCTCTGGCGACAGCTCCCACGCCCGAAGAGCCAGGAGGGAAAGCCGTGCCTCGTTGGAAAGCTCTTTGGCAGCCGCTCGCGTGGTCCTACAGCCCGTGGGGCTGCGGGATTTCCGGCGGCCGTCAGCCTCGGCAACACCGGCGCCCACGTGGCGCCGCCGCGCCAGCCTGCGAAGCATTTTCCGGTAGGGCCGCGTCTCTGGCGACAGCTCCCACGCCCGAAGAGCCAGGAGGGAAAGCCGTGCCTCGTTGGAAAGCTCTTTGGCAGCCGCTCGCGTGGCCCCACAGCCCGTGGGGCTGCGGGCTTTCCGGCGGCCGTCAGCCTTGGCGACAGCTGCGCCCACGTGGCGCCGCCGCGCCAGCCTGCGAAGCATTTTCCGGTAGGGCCGCGGCTCTGGCGACAGCTCCCACGCCCGAAGAGCCAGGAGGGAAAGCCGTGCCTCGTTGGAAAGCTCTTTGGCAGCCGCTCGCGTGGCCCCAGAGCCCGTGGGGCTGCGGGCTTTCCGGCGGCCGTCAGCCTCGGCGACACCTGCGACCACGTGGCGCCGCCGCGCCAGCCTGCGAAGCATTTTCCGGTAGGGCCGCGTCTCTGGCGACAGCTACCACGCCCGAAGAGCCAGGAGGGAAAGCCGTGCGTCGATGGAAAGCTCTTTGGCAGCCGCTCGCGTGGCCCCACAGCCCGTGGGGCTGCGGGCTTTCCGGTGGCCGTCAGCCTCGGCGCCACCGGCGCCCATGTGGCGCCGCCGCGCCAGCCTGCGAAGCATTTTCCGGTAGGGCCGCGGCTGTGGCGACAGCTCCCACGCCCGAAGAGCCAGGAGGGAAAGCCGTGCCTCGTTGGAAACCTCTGTGGCAGCCGCTCGCATGGCCCCATAGCCCGTGGGGCTGCGGGCTTTCCGGCGGCCATCAGCCTCGGCGACACCAGTGCCCACGTGGCGCCGCCGTGCCAGCCTGCGAAGCATTTTCCGGTAGGACCGCGGCTCTGGCGACAGCTCCCACGCCCGAAGAGCCAGGACGGAAAGCCGTGCCTCGTTGGAAAGCTGTTTGGCAACCGCTCGCGTGGCCCCACAGCCCGTGGGGCTGCGGGCTTTCCGGCGGCCATCAGCCTCGGCGACACCTGTGACCACGTGGCGCCGAACCGCCAGCCTGCGAAGCATTTTCCGGTAGGGCCGCGGCTGTGGCGACAGCTCCCACGCCCGAAGAGCCAGGAGGGAAAGCCGTGCCTCGTTGGAAAGCTCTTTGGCAGCTGCTCGCGTGGCCCCAGAGCCCGTGGGGCTGCGGGCTTTCCGGCGGCCGTCAGCCTCGGCGACACCGGCGCCCACGTGGCGCCGCCGCGCCAGCCTGCGAAGCATTTTCCGGTAGGGCCGCGGCTCTGGCGACAGCTCCCACGCCCGAAGAGCCAGGAGGGAAAGCCGTGCCTCATTGGAAAGCTCTTTGGCAGCCGCTCGCGTGGCCCCGCAGCCCGTGGGGCTGCGGGCTTTCCGGCGGCCGTCAGACTCGGCGACACCTGCACCCACGTGGCACCGCCGCCCCAGCCTGCGAAGCATTTTCCGGTAGGGCCGCGGCTGTGGCGACAGCTCCCACGCCCGAAGAGCCAGGAGGGAAAGCCGTGCCTCGTTGGAAAGCTCTTTGGCAGCCGCTCGCGTGGCCCCACAGCCAGTGGGGCTGCGGGCCTTCCGGCAGCCGTCAGCCTCGGCGCCACCGGCGCCCACGTGGCGCCGCCGCGCCAGCCTGCGAAGCATTTTCCGGTAGGGCCGCGTCTCTGGCGACAGCTCCCACGCCCGAAGAGCCAGGAGGGAAAGCCGTGCCTCGTTGGAAAGCTCTTTGGCAGCCGCTCGCGTGGCCCCACAGCCCGTGGGGCTGCGGGCTTTCTGGCGGCCGTCAGCCTCGGCGACACCAGTGCCCACGTGGCGCCGCCGCGCCAGCCTGAGAAGCATTTTCCGGTAGGGCCGCGTCTCTGGAGACAGCTCCCACGCCTGAAGAGCCAGGAGGGAAAGCCGTGCCTCGTTGGAAAGATCTTTGGCAGCCGCTCGCGTGGCCCCACAGCCGTGGGGCTGCGGGCTTTCCGGCGGCCGTCAGCCTCGGCGACACCTGCGACCACGTGGCGCCGCCGTGCCAGCCTGCGAAGCATTTTCCTGTAGGGCCGCGGCTCTGGCGACAGCTCCCACGCCCGAAGAGCCAGGACGGAAAGCCGTGCCTCGTTGGAAAGCTCTTTGGCAGCCGCTCGCGTGGTCCTACAGCCCGTGGGGCTGCGGGCTTTCCGGCGGCCATCAGCCTCAGCGACACCGGCGCCCACGTGGCGCCACCGCGCCAGCCTGTGAAGCATTTTCCGGTAGGGCCACGGCTCTGGCGACAGCTCCCACGCCCGAAGAGCCAGGAGGGAAAGCCGTGCCTCGTTGGAAAGCTCTTTGGCAGCCGCTCACGTGGCCCCACAGCCCGTGGGGCTGCGGGCTTTCCGGCGGCCGTCAGCCTTGGCGCCACCGGCGCCCACGTGGCGCCGCCGCGCCAGCCTGCGAAGCATTTTCCGGTAGGGCCGCGGCTCTGGCGACAGCTCCCACGCCCGAAGAGCCAGGAGGGAAAGCCGTGCCTCGTTGGAAAGCTCTTTGGCAGCCGCTCACGTGGCCCCAGAGCCCGTGGGGCTGCGGGCTTTCCGGCGGCCGTCAGCCTCGGCGACACCTGCGACCACGTGGCGCCGCCGCGCCAGCCTGCGAAGCATTTTCCGGTAGGGCCGCGTCTCTGGCGACAGCTCCCACGCCCGAAGAGCCAGGAGGGAAAGCCGTGCCTCGTTGGAAAGCTCTTTGGCAGCCGCTCGCGTGGCCCCACAGCCCGTGGGGCTGCGGGCTTTTCGGCGGCCGTCAGCCTCGGCGACAACAGTGCCAACGTGGCGCCGCCGCGCCAGCCTGCGAAGCATTTTCCGGTAGGGCCGCGGGTCTGGCGACAGCTCCCACGCCCAAAGAGCCAGGACGGAAAGCCGTGCCTCGTTCGAAATCTCTTTGGCAGCTGCTCGAGTGGCCCCACAGCCCGTGGGGCTGCGGGCTTTCCGGCGGCCATCAGCCTCGGCGACAACAGTGCCAACGTGGCGCCGCCGCGCCAGCCTGCGAAGCATTTTCCGGTAGGGCCGCGGCTCTGGCGACAGCTCCCACGCCCGAAGAGCCAGGACGGAAAGCCGTGCCTCATTGGAAAGCTCTTTGGCAGCTGCTCGAGTGGCCCCACAGCCCGTGGGGCTGCGGGCTTTCCGGCGGCCATCAGCCTCGGCGACACCTGCGACCACGTGGCGCCGCCGCGCCAGCCTGCGAAGCATTTTCCGGTAGGGCCGCGGCTCTGGCGACAGCTCCCATGCCCGAAGAGCCAGGAGGGAAAGCCGTGCCTCATTGGAAAGCTCTTTGGCAGCCGCTCGCGTGGCCCCACAGCCCGTGGGGCTGCGGGCTTTCCGGCGGCCGTCAGCCTCGGCGACACCTGCGGCCACGTGGCGCCGCCGCGCCAGCCTGCGAAGCATTTTCCAGTAGGGCCGCGTCTCTGGCGACAGCTCCCACGCCCGAAGAGCCAGGAGGGAAAGCCGTGCCTCGTTGGAAAGCTCTTTGGCAGCCGCTCGCGTGGCCCCAGAGCCCGTGGGGGTGCGGGCTTTCCGGCGGCCGTCAGCCTCGGCGCCACCGGCGCACACGTGGCGCCGCCGCGCCAGCCTGCGAAGCATTTTCCGGTAGGGCCGCGTCTCTGGCGACAGCTCCCACGCCCGAAGAGCCAGGAGGGAAAGCCGTGCCTCGTTGGAAAGCTCTTTGGCAGCCGCTCGCGTGGCCCCACAGCCCGTGGGGCTGCGGGCTTTCCGGCGGCCGTCAGCCTCGGCGACACCAGTGCCCACGTGGCGCCGCCGCGCCAGCCTGCGAAGCATTTTCCGGTAGGGCCGCGTCTCTGGCGACAGCTCCCACGCCCGAAGAGCCAGGAGGGAAAGCCGTGCCTCATTGGAAATCTCTTTGGCAGCCGCTCGCGTGGCCCCACAGCCCGTGGGGCTGCGGGCTTTCCGGCGGCCGTCAGCCTCGGCGACACCTGCACCCACGTGGCACCGCCGCCCCAGCCTGCGAAGCATTTTCCGGTAGGGCCGCGGCTGTGGCGACAGCTCCCACGCCCGAAGAGCCAGGAGGGAAAGCCGTGCCTCGTTGGAAAGCTCTTTGGCAGCCGCTCGCGTGGCCCCACAGCCAGTGGGGCTGCGGGCCTTCCGGCAGCCGTCAGCCTCGGCGCCACCGGCGCCCACGTGGCGCCGCCGCGCCAGCCTGCGAAGCATTTTCCGGTAGGGCCGCGTCTCTGGCGACAGCTCCCACGCCCGAAGAGCCAGGAGGGAAAGCCGTGCCTCGTTGGAAAGCTCTTTGGCAGCCGCTCGCGTGGCCCCACAGCCCGTGGGGCTGCGGGCTTTCCGGCGGCCGTCAGCCTCGGCGACAGCAGTGCCCACGTGGCGCCGCCGCGCCAGCCTGATAAGCATTTTCCGGTAGGGCCGCGTCTCTGGAGACAGCTCCCACGCCTGAAGAGCCAGGAGGGAAAGCCGTGCCTCGTTGGAAAGATCTTTGGCAGCCGCTCGCGTGGCCCCACAGCCCGTGGGGCTGCGGGCTTTCCGGCGGACGTCAGCCTCGGCGACACCTGCGACCACGTGGCGCCGCCGTGCCAGCCTGCGAAGCATTTTCCGGTAGGGCCGCGTCTCTGGCGACAGCTCCCACGCCCGAAGAGCCAGGAGGGAAAGCCGTGCCTCGTTGGAAAGCTCTTTGGCAGCCGCTCGCATGGCCCCACAGCCCGTGGGGCTGCGGGCTTTCCGGCGGCCGTCAGCCTCGGCGACACCGGCGCCCACGTGGCGCCACCACGCCAGCCTGCGAAGCATTTTCCGGTAGGGCCGCGTCTCTGGCGACAGCTCCCACGCCCGAAGAGCCAGGACGGAAAGCCGTGCCTCGTTGGAAAGCTCTTTGGCAGCCGCTCGCGTGGCCCCACAGCCCGTGGGGCTGCGGGCTTTCCGGCGGCCGTCAGCCTCGGCGCCACCGGCGCCCACGTGGCGCCGCCGCGCCAGCCTGCGAAGCATTTTCCGGTAGGTCCGCGGCTCTGGCGACAGCTCCCACGCCCGAAGAGCCAGGAGGGAAAGCCGTGCCTCATTGGAAAGCTCTTTGGCAGCCGCTCGCGTGGCCCCACAGCCCGTGGGGCTGCGGGCTTTCCGGCGGCCGTCAGCCTCGGCGACACCTGCGACCACGTGGCGCCTCCGTGCCAGCCTGCGAAGCATTTTCCAGTAGGGCCGCGTCTCTGGCGACAGCTCCCACGCCCGAAGAGCCAGGAGGGAAAGCCGTGCCTCGTTGGAAAGCTCTTTGGCAGTCGCTCGCATGGCTCCACAGCCCGTGGGGCTGCGGGCTTTCCGGCGGCCGTCAGCCTCGGCGACACCGGCGCCCACGTGGCGCCACCACGCCAGCCTGCGAAGCATTTTCCGGTAGGGCCGCGTCTCTGGCGACAGCTCCCACGCCCGAAGAGCCAGGAGGGAAAGCCGTGCCTCGTTGGAAAGCTCTTTGGCAGCCGCTCGCGTGGCCCCACAGCCCGTGGGGCTGCGGGCTTTTCGGCGGCCGTCAGCCTCGGCGCCACCGGCGCCCACGTGGCGCCGCCGCGCCAGCCTGCGAAGCATTTTCCGGTAGGGCCGCGGCTCTGGCGACAGCTCCCACGCCCGAAAAGCCAGGAGGGAAAGCCGTGCCTCGTTGGAAATCTCTTTGGCAGCCGCTCGCGTGGCCCCATAGCCCGTGGGGCTGCGGGCTTTCCAGCGGCCATCAGCCTCGGCGACACCGGCCCCCACGTGGCGCCGCCGCGCCAGCCTGCGAAGCATTTTCCGGTAGGGCCGCGTCTCTGGCGACAGCTCCCACGCCCGAAGAGCCAGGAGGGAAAGCCGTGCCTCGTTGGAAAGCTCTTTGGCAGCCGCTCGCGTGGCCCCACAGCCCGTGGGGCTGCGGGCTTTCCGGCGGCCGTCAGCCTCGGCGACACCTGCGACCACGTGGCGCCGCCGCGCCAGCCTGCGAAGCATTTTCCGGTAGGGCCGCGTCTCTGGCGACAACTCCCACGCCTGAAGAGCCAGGAGGGAAAGCCGTGCCTCGTTGGAAAGCTCTTTGGCAGCCGCTCGCGTGGCCCCACAGCCCGTGGGGCTGCGGGCTTTCCGGCGGCCGTCAGCCTCGGCGACACCTGCGCCCACGTGGCGCCGCCGTGGCAGCCTGCGAAGCATTTTCCGGTAGGACCGCGGCTCTGGCGACAGCTCCCACGCCCGAAGAGCCAGGACGGAAAGCTGTGCCTCGTTGGAAAGCTCTTTGGCAACCGCTCGCGTGGCCCCACAGCCCGTGGGGCTGCGGGCTTTCCGGCGGCCGTCAGCCTCGGCGACACCTGCGACCACGTGGCGCCGCCGCGCCAGCCTGCGAAGCATTTTCCGGTAGGGCCGCGTCTCTGGCGACAACTCCCACGCCTGAAGAGCCAGGAGGGAAAGCCGTGCCTCGTTGGAAAGCTCTTTGGCAGCCGCTCGCGTGGCCCCACAGCCCGTGGGGCTGCGGGCTTTCCGGCGGCCGTCAGCCTCGGCGACACCTGCGCCCACGTGGCGCCGCCGTGGCAGCCTGCGAAGCATTTTCCGGTAGGACCGCGGCTCTGGCGACAGCTCCCACGCCCGAAGAGCCAGGACGGAAAGCTGTGCCTCGTTGGAAAGCTCTTTGGCAACCGCTCGCGTGGCCCCACAGCCCGTGGGGCTGCGGGCTTTCCGGCGGCCGTCAGCCTCGGCGACACCTGCGACCACGTGGCGCCGCCGCGCCAGCCTGCGAAGCATTTTCCGGTAGGGCCGCGGGTCTGGCGACAGCTCCCACGCCCGAAGAGCCAGGAGGGAAAGCCGTGCCTCGTTGGAAAGCTCTTTGGCAGCCGCTCGCGTGGCCCCACAGCCCGTGGGGCTGCGGGCCTTCCGTCAGCCGTCAGCCTCGGCGCCACCGGCGCCCACGTGGCGCCGCCGCGCCAGCCTGCGAAGCATTTTCCGGTAGGGCCGCGTCTCTGGCGACAGCTCCCACGCCCGAAGAGCCAGGAGGGAAAGCCATGCCTCGTTGGAAAGCTCTTTGGCAGCCGCTCGCGTGGCCCCACAGCCCGTGGGGCTGCGGGCTTTCCGGCGGCCGTCAGCCTCGGCGACACCAGTGCCCACGTGGCGCCGCACCGCCAGCCTGCGAAGCATTTTCCGGTAGGGCCGCGGCTCTGGCGACAGCTCCCACGCCCGAAGAGCCAGGAGGGAAAGCCGTGCCTCGTTGGAAAGCTCTTTGGCAGCCGCTCGCGTGGCCCCACAGCCCGTGGGGCTGCGGGCTTTCCGGCGGCCGTCAGCCTCGGCGACACCGGCGCCCACGTGGCGCCGCCGCGCCAGCCTGCGAAGCATTTTCCGGTAGGGCCGCGGCTCTGGCGACAGCTCCCACGCCCGAAGAGCCAGGAGGGAAAGCCGTGCCTCGTTGGAAAGCTCTTTGGCAGCCGCTCGCGTGGCCCCACAGCCCGTGGGGCTGCGGGCTTTCCGGCGGCCGTCAGCCTCGGTGACACCGGCGCCCACGTGGCGCCGCCGCGCCAGCCTGCGAAGCATTTTCCGGTAGGGCCGCGGCTCTGGCGACAGCTCCCACGCCCGAAGAGCCAGGAGGGAAAGCCGTGCCTCATTGGAAAGCTCTTTGGCAGCCGCTCGCATGGCCCCACAGCCCGTGGGGCTGCGGGCTTTCCGGCGGCCGTCAGCCTCGGCGCCAACGGCGCCCAAGTGGCGCCGCCGCGCCAGCCTGCGAAGCATTTTCCGGTAGGGCCGCGTCTCTGGCGACAGCTCCCACGCCCGAAGAGCCAGGAGGGAAAGCCGTGCCTCGTTGGAAAGCTCTTTGGCAGCCGCTCGCGTGGCCCCACAGCCCGTGGGGCTGCGGGCTTTCCGGCGGCCGTCAGCCTCGGCTACACCGGCCCCCACGTGGCGCCGCCGCGCCAGCCTGCGAAGCATTTTCCGGTAGGGCCGCGTCTCTGGCGACAGCTCCCACGCCCGAAGAGCCAGGAGGGAAAGCCGTGCCTCGTTGGAAAGCTCTTTGGCAGCCGCTCGCGTGGCCCCACAGCCCGTGGGGCTGCGGGCTTTCCGGCGGCCGTCAGCCTCGGCGACACCTGCGACCACGTGGCGCCGCCGCGCCAGCCTGCGAAGCATTTTCCGGTAGGGCCGCGTCTCTGGCGACAGCTCCCACGCCTGAAGAGCCAGGAGGGAAAGCCGTGCCTCGTTGGAAAGCTCTTTGGCAGCCGCTCGCGTGGCCCCACAGCCCGTGGGGCTGCGGGCTTTCCGGCGGCCGTCAGCCTCGGCGCCAACGGCGCCCAAGTGGCGCCGCCGCGCCAGCCTGCGAAGCATTTTCCGGTAGGGCCGCGGCTCTGGCGACAGCTCCCACGCCCGAAGAGCCAGGAGGGAAAGCCGTGCCTCGTTGGAAATCTCTTTGGCAGCCGCTCGCGTGGCCCCACAGCCCGTGGGGCTGCGGGCTTTCCGGCGGCCGTCAGCCTCGGCTACACCGGCCCCCACGTGGCGCCGCCGCGCCAGCCTGCGAAGCATTTTCCGGTAGGGCCGCGTCTCTGGCGACAGCTCCCACGCCCGAAGAGCCAGGAGGGAAAGCCGTGCCTCGTTGGAAAGCTCTTTGGCAGCCGCTCGCGTGGCCCCACAGCCCGTGGGGCTGCGGGCTTTCCGGCGGCCGTCAGCCTCGGCGACACCTGCGACCACGTGGCGCCGCCGCGCCAGCCTGCGAAGCATTTTCCGGTAGGGCCGCGTCTCTGGCGACAACTCCCACGCCTGAAGAGCCAGGAGGGAAAGCCGTGCCTCGTTGGAAAGCTCTTTGGCAGCCGCTCGCGTGGCCCCACAGCCCGTGGGGCTGCGGGCTTTCCGGCGGCCGTCAGCCTCGGCGACACCTGCGCCCACGTGGCGCCGCCGTGGCAGCCTGCGAAGCATTTTCCGGTAGGACCGCGGCTCTGGCGACAGCTCCCACGCCCGAAGAGCCAGGACGGAAAGCTGTGCCTCGTTGGAAAGCTCTTTGGCAACCGCTCGCGTGGCCCCACAGCCCGTGGGGCTGCGGGCTTTCCGGCGGCCGTCAGCCTCGGCGACACCTGCGACCACGTGGCGCCGCCGCGCCAGCCTGCGAAGCATTTTCCGGTAGGGCCGCGGCTCTGGCGACAGCTCCCACGCCCGAAGAGCCAGGAGGGAAAGCCGTGCCTCGTTGGAAAGCTCTTTGGCAGCCGCTCGCGTGGCCCCACAGCCCGTGGGGCTGCGGGCCTTCCGTCAGCCGTCAGCCTCGGCGCCACCGGCGCCCACGTGGCGCCGCCGCGCCAGCCTGCGAAGCATTTTCCGGTAGGGCCGCGTCTCTGGCGACAGCTCCCACGCCCGAAGAGCCAGGAGGGAAAGCCATGCCTCGTTGGAAAGCTCTTTGGCAGCCGCTCGCGTGGCCCCACAGCCCGTGGGGCTGCGGGCTTTCCGGCGGCCGTCAGCCTCGGCGACACCAGTGCCCACGTGGCGCCGCACCGCCAGCCTGCGAAGCATTTTCCGGTAGGGCCGCGGCTCTGGCGACAGCTCCCACGCCCGAAGAGCCAGGAGGGAAAGCCGTGCCTCGTTGGAAAGCTCTTTGGCAGCCGCTCGCGTGGCCCCACAGCCCGTGGGGCTGCGGGCTTTCCGGCGGCCGTCAGCCTCGGCGACACCGGCGCCCACGTGGCGCCGCCGCGCCAGCCTGCGAAGCATTTTCCGGTAGGGCCGCGGCTCTGGCGACAGCTCCCACGCCCGAAGAGCCAGGAGGGAAAGCCGTGCCTCGTTGGAAAGCTCTTTGGCAGCCGCTCGCGTGGCCCCACAGCCCGTGGGGCTGCGGGCTTTCCGGCGGCCGTCAGCCTCGGTGACACCGGCGCCCACGTGGCGCCGCCGCGCCAGCCTGCGAAGCATTTTCCGGTAGGGCCGCGGCTCTGGCGACAGCTCCCACGCCCGAAGAGCCAGGAGGGAAAGCCGTGCCTCATTGGAAAGCTCTTTGGCAGCCGCTCGCATGGCCCCACAGCCCGTGGGGCTGCGGGCTTTCCGGCGGCCGTCAGCCTCGGCGCCAACGGCGCCCAAGTGGCGCCGCCGCGCCAGCCTGCGAAGCATTTTCCGGTAGGGCCGCGGCTCTGGCGACAGCTCCAACGCCCGAAGAGCCAGGAGGGAAAGCCGTGCCTCGTTGGAAAGCTCTTTGGCAGCCGCTCGCGTGGCCCCACAGCCAGTGGGGCTGCGGGCTTTCCGGCGGCCGTCAGCCTCGGCTACACCGGCCCCCACGTGGCGCCGCCGCGCCAGCCTGCGAAGCATTTTCCGGTAGGGCCGCGTCTCTGGCGACAGCTCCCACGCCCGAAGAGCCAGGAGGGAAAGCCGTGCCTCGTTGGAAAGCTCTTTGGCAGCCGCTCGCGTGGCCCCACAGCCCGTGGGGCTGCGGGCTTTCCGGCGGCCGTCAGCCTCGGCGACACCTGCGACCACGTGGCGCCGCCGCGCCAGCCTGCGAAGCATTTTCCGGTAGGGCCGCGTCTCTGGCGACAGCTCCCACGCCTGAAGAGCCAGGAGGGAAAGCCGTGCCTCGTTGGAAAGCTCTTTGGCAGCCGCTCGCGTGGCCCCACAGCCCGTGGGGCTGCGGGCTTTCCGGCGGCCGTCAGCCTCGGCGACACCTGCGACCACGTGGCGCCGCCGTGCCAGCCTGCGAAGCATTTTCCGGTAGGGCCGCGTCTCTGGCGACAGCTCCCACGCCCGAAGAGCCAGGAGGGAAAGCCGTGCCTCGTTGGAAAGCTCTTTGGCAGCCGCTCGCATGGCCCCATAGCCCGTGGGGCTGCGGGCTTTCCGGCGGCCATCAGCCTCGGCGACACCAGTGCACACGTGGCGCCGCCGTGGCAGCCTGCGAAGCATTTTCCGGTAGGACCGCGGCTCTGGCGACAGCTCCCACGCCCGAAGAGCCAGGACGGAAAGCTGTGCCTCGTTGGAAAGCTCTTTGGCAACCCCTCGCGTGGCCCCACAGCCCGTGGGGCTGCGGGCTTTCCGGCGGCCGTCAGCCTCGGCGACACCTGCGACCACGTGGCGCCGCCGCGCCAGCCTGCGAAGCATTTTCCGGTAGGGCCGCGGCTCTGGCGACAGCTCCCACGCCCGAAGAGCCAGGAGGGAAAGCCGTGCCTCGTTGGAAAGCTCTTTGGCAGCCGCTCGCGTGGCCCCACAGCCCGTGGGGCTGCGGGCTTTCCGGCGGCCGTCAGCCTCGGCGACACCTGCGACCACGTGGCGCCGCCGTGCCAGCCTGCGAAGCATTTTCCGGTAGGGCCGCGTCTCTGGCGACAGCTCCCACGCCCGAAGAGCCAGGAGGGAAAGCCGTGCCTCGTTGGAAAGCTCTTTGGCAGCCGCTCGCATGGCCCCATAGCCCGTGGGGCTGCGGGCTTTCCGGCGGCCATCAGCCTCGGCGACACCAGGGCACACGTGGCGCCGCCGTGGCAGCCTGCGAAGCATTTTCCGGTAGGACCGCGGCTCTGGCGACAGCTCCCACGCCCGAAGAGCCAGGACGGAAAGCTGTGCCTCGTTGGAAAGCTCTTTGGCAACCGCTCGCGTGGCCCCACAGCCCGTGGGGCTGCGGGCTTTCCGGCGGCCGTCAGCCTCGGCGACACCTGCGACCACGTGGCGCCGCCGCGCCAGCCTGCGAAGCATTTTCCGGTAGGACCGCGGCTCTGGCGACAGCTCCCACGCCCGAAGAGCCAGGACGGAAAGCTGTGCCTCGTTGGAAAGCTCTTTGGCAACCGCTCGCGTGGCCCCACAGCCCGTGGGGCTGCGGGCTTTCCGGCGGCCGTCAGCCTCGGCGACACCTGCGACCACGTGGCGCCGCCGCGCCAGCCTGCGAAGCATTTTCCGGTAGGGCCGCGGCTCTGGCGACAGCTCCCACGCCCGAAGAGCCAGGAGGGAAAGCCATGCCTCGTTGGAAAGCTCTTTGGCAGCCGCTCGCGTGGCCCCACAGCCCGTGGGGCTGCGGGCTTTCCGGCGGCCGTCAGCCTCGGCGACACCTGCGACCACGTGGCGCCGCCGTGCCAGCCTGCGAAGCATTTTCCGGTAGGGCCGCGTCTCTGGCGACAGCTCCCACGCCCGAAGAGCCAGGAGGGAAAGCCGTGCCTCGTTGGAAAGCTCTTTGGCAGCCGCTCGCATGGCCCCATAGCCCGTGGGGCTGCGGGCTTTCCGGCGGCCATCAGCCTCGGCGACACCAGGGCACACGTGGCGCCGCCGTGGCAGCCTGCGAAGCATTTTCCGGTAGGACCGCGGCTCTGGCGACAGCTCCCACGCCCGAAGAGCCAGGACGGAAAGCTGTGCCTCGTTGGAAAGCTCTTTGGCAACCGCTCGCGTGGCCCCACAGCCCGTGGGGCTGCGGGCTTTCCGGCGGCCGTCAGCCTCGGCGACACCTGCGACCACGTGGCGCCGCCGCGCCAGCCTGCGAAGCATTTTCCGGTAGGGGCCGCGGCTCTGGCGACAGCTCCCACGCCCGAAGAGCCAGGAGGGAAAGCCGTGCCTCGTTGGAAAGCTCTTTGGCAGCCGCTCGCGTGGCCCCACAGCCCGTGGGGCTGCGGGCTTTCCGGCGGCCGTCAGCCTCGGCGACACCTGCGACCACGTGGCGCCGCCGTGCCAGCCTGCGAAGCATTTTCCGGTAGGGCCGCGTCTCTGGCGACAGCTCCCACGCCCGAAGAGCCAGGAGGGAAAGCCGTGCCTCGTTGGAAAGCTCTTTGGCAGCCGCTCGCATGGCCCCATAGCCCGTGGGGCTGCGGGCTTTCCGGCGGCCATCAGCCTCGGCGACACCAGGGCACACGTGGCGACGCCGTGGCAGCCTGCGAAGCATTTTCCGGTAGGACCGCGGCTCTGGCGACAGCTCCCACGCCCGAAGAGCCAGGACGGAAAGCTGTGCCTCGTTGGAAAGCTCTTTGGCAACCGCTCGCGTGGCCCCACAGCCCGTGGGGCTGCGGGCTTTCCGGCGGCCGTCAGCCTCGGCGACACCTGCGACCACGTGGCGCCGCCGCGCCAGCCTGCGAAGCATTTTCCGGTAGGACCGCGGCTCTGGCGACAGCTCCCACGCCCGAAGAGCCAGGACGGAAAGCTGTGCCTCGTTGGAAAGCTCTTTGGCAACCGCTCGCGTGGCCCCACAGCCCGTGGGGCTGCGGGCTTTCCGGCGGCCGTCAGCCTCGGCGACACCTGCGACCACGTGGCGCCGCCGCGCCAGCCTGCGAAGCATTTTCCGGTAGGGCCGCGGCTCTGGCGACAGCTCCCACGCCCGAAGAGCCAGGAGGGAAAGCCATGCCTCGTTGGAAAGCTCTTTGGCAGCCGCTCGCGTGGCCCCACAGCCCGTGGGGCTGCGGGCTTTCCGGCGGCCGTCAGCCTCGGCGACACCAGTGCCCACGTGGCGCCGCCGCGCCAGCCTGCGAAGCATTTTCCGGTAGGGCCGCGTCTCTGGCGACAGCTCCCACGCCCGAAGAGCCAGGAGGGAAAGCCGTGCCTCGTTGGAAAGCTCTTTGGCAGCCGCTCGCGTGGCCCCACAGCCCGTGGGGCTGCGGGCTTTCCGGCGGCCGTCAGCCTCGGTGACACCGGCGCCCACGTGGCGCCGCCGCGCCAGCCTGCGAAGCATTTTCCGGTAGGGCCGCGTCTCTGGCGACAGCTCCCACGCCCGAAGAGCCAGGAGGGAAAGCCATGCCTCGTTGGAAAGCTCTTTGGCAGCCGCTCGCATGGCCCCATAGCCCGTGGGGCTGCGGGCTTTCCGGCGGCCATCAGCCTCGGCGACACCAGGGCACACGTGGCGCTGCCGTGCCAGCCTGCGAAGCATTTTCCGGTAGGGCCGCGTCTCTGGCGACAGCTCCCACGCCCGAAGAGCCAGGACGGAAAGCCGTGCCTCGTTGGAAAGCTCTTTGGCAACCGCTCGCGTGGCCCCACAGCCCGTGGGGCTGCGGGCTTTCCAGCGGCCGTCAGCCTCGGCGACACCTGCGACCACGTGGCGCCGCCGCGCCAGCCTGCGAAGCATTTTCCGGTAGGGCCGCGGCTCTGGCGACAGCTCCCACGCCCGAAGAGCCAGGAGGGAAAGCCGTGCCTCGTTGGAAAGCTCTTTGGCAGCCGCTCGCGTGGCCCCACAGCCCGTGGGGCTGCGGGCCTTCCGTCAGCCGTCAGCCTCGGCGCCACCGGCGCCCACGTGGCGCCGCCGCACCAGCCTGCGAAGCATTTTCCTGTAGGGCCGCGTCTCTGGCGACAGCTCCCACGCCCGAAGAGCCAGGAGGGAAAGCCGTGCCTCGTTGGAAAGCTCTTTGGCAGCCGCTCGCGTGGCCCCACAGCCCGTCGGGCTGCGGGCTTTCCGGCGGCCGTCAGCCTCGGCGACACCGGCGCCCACGTGGCGCCGCCGCGCCAGCCTGCGAAGCATTTTCCGGTAGGGCCGCGGCTCTGGCGACAGCTCCCACGCCCGAAGAGCCAGGAGGGAAAGCCGTGCCTCGTTGGAAACCTCTTTGGCAGCCGCTCGCGTGGCCCCACAGCCCGTGGGGCTGCGGGCTTTCCGGCGGCCGTCAGCCTCGGCGACACCGGCGCCCACGTGGCGCCGCCGCGCCAGCCTGCGAAGCATTTTCCGGTAGGGCCGCGGCTCTGGCGACAGCTCCCACGCCCGAAGAGCCAGGAGGGAAAGCCGTGCCTCATTGGAAAGCTCTTTGGCAGCCGCGCGCATGGCCCCACAGCCCGTGGGGCTGCGGGCTTTCCGGCGGCCGTCAGCCTCGGCGCCACCGGCGCCTACGTGGCGCCGCCGCGCCAGCCTGCGAAGCATTTTCCGGTAGGGCCGCGGCTCTGGCGACAGCTCCCACGCCCGAAGAGCCAGGAGGGAAAGCCGTGCCTCGTTGGAAAGCTCTTTGGCAGCCGCTCGCGTGGCCCCACAGCCCGTGGGGCTGCGGGCTTTCCGGCGGCCGTCAGCCTCGGCGACACCGGCCCCCACGTGGCGCCGCCGCGCCAGCCTGCGAAGCATTTTCCGGTAGGGCCGCGGCTCTGGCGACAGCTCCCACGCCCGAAGAGCCAGGAGGGAAAGCTGTGCCTCGTTGGAAAGCTCTTTGGCAGCCGCTCGCGTGGCCCCACAGCCCGTGGGGCTGCGGGCTTTCCGGCGGCCGTCAGCCTCGGCGACACCAGTGCCCACGTGGCGCCGCCGCGCCAGCCTGCGAAGCATTTTCCGGTAGGGCCGTGTCTCTGGCGACAGCTCCCACGCCCGAAGAGCCAGGAGGGAAAGCCGTGCCTCGTTGGAAAGCTCTTTGGCAGCCGCTCGCGTGGCCCCACAGCCCGTGGGGCTGCGGGCTTTCCGGCGGCCGTCAGCCTCGGCGACACCTGCGACCACGTGGCGCCGCCGTGCCAGCCTGCGAAGCATTTTCCGGTAGGGCCGCGGCTGTGGCGACAGCTCCCACGCCCGAAGAGCCAGGAGGGAAAGCCGTGCCTCGTTGGAAAGCTCTTTGGCAGCCGCTCGCGTGGCCCCACAGCCCGTGGGGCTGCGGGCTTTCCTGCGGCCGTCAGCCTCGGCGACACCTGCGACCACGTGGCGCCGCCGCGCCAGCCTGCGAAGCATTTTCCGGTAGGGCCGCGTCTCTGGCGACAGCTCCCACGCCCGAAGAGCCAGGACGGAAAGCCGTGCCTCGTTGGAAAGCTCTTTGGCAGCCGCTCGTGTGGCCCCACAGCCCGTGGGGCTGCGGGCTTTTCGGCGGCCGTCAGCCTCGGCGGCACCAGTGCCCACGTGGCGCCGCCGCGCCAGCCTGCGAAGCATTTTCCGGTAGGGCTGCGGCTCTGGCGACAGCTCCCACGCCCGAAGAGCCAGGACGGAAAGCCGTGCCTCGTTGGAAAGCTCTTTGGCAGCCGCTCGCGTGGCCCCACAGCGCGTGGGGCTGCGGGCTTTCCGGCGGCCGTCAGCGTCGGCGACACCTGCGACCACGTGGCGCCGCCGCGCCAGCCTGCGAAGCATTTTCCGGTACGGCCGTGGCTCTGGCGACAGCTCCCACGCCCGAAGAGCCAGGAGGGAAAGCCGTGCCTCGTTGGAAAGCTCTTTGGCAGCCGCTCACGTGGCCCCACAGCCCGTGGGGCTGCGGGCTTTCCGGCGGCCGTCAGCCTCGGCGACACCGGCGTCCACGTGGCGCCGCTGCGCCAGCCTGCGAAGCATTTTCCGGTAGGGCCACGGCTCTGGCGACAGCTCCCACGCCCGAAGAGCCAGGAGGGAAAGCCGTGCCTCGTTGGAAAGCTCTTTGGCAGCCGCTCGCGTGGCCCCACAGCCCGTGGGGCTGCGGGCTTTCTGGCGGCCATCAGCCTCGGCGACACCGGCGCCCACGTGGCGCCGCCGCGCCAGCCTGCGAAGCATTTTCCGGTAGGGCCGCGGCTCTGGCGACAGCTCCCACGCCCGAAGAGCCAGGAGGGAAAGCCGTGCCTCGTTGGAAACCTCTTTGGCAGCCGCTCGCGTGGCCCCACAGCCCGTGGGGCTGCGGGCTTTCCGGCGGCCGTCAGCCTCGGCGACACCGGCGCCCACGTGGTGCCGCCGCGCCAGCCTGCGAAGCATTTTCCGGTAGGGCCGCGGCTCTGGCGACAGCTCCCACGCCCGAAGAGCCAGGAGGGAAAGCCGTGCCTCATTGGAAAGCTCTTTGGCAGCCGCGCGCATGGCCCCACAGCCCGTGGGGCTGCGGGCTTTCCGGCGGCCGTCAGCCTCGGCGCCACCGGCGCCCACGTGGCGCCGCCGCGCCAGCCTGCGAAGCATTTTCCGGTAGGGCCGCGGCTCTGGCGACAGCTCCCACGCCCGAAGAGCCAGGAGGGAAAGCCGTGCCTCGTTGGAAAGCTCTTTGGCAGCCGCTCGCGTGGCCCCACAGCCCGTGGGGCTGCGGGCTTTCCGGCGGCCGTCAGCCTCGGCGACACCGGCCCCCACGTGGCGCCGCCGCGCCAGCCTGCGAAGCATTTTCCGGTAGGGCCGCGGCTCTGGCGACAGCTCCCACGCCCGAAGAGCCAGGAGGGAAAGCCGTGCCTCGTTGGAAAGCTCTTTGGCAGCCGCTCGCGTGGCCCCACAGCCCGTGGGGCTGCGGGCTTTCCGGCGGCCGTCAGCCTCGGCGACACCAGTGCCCACGTGGCGCCGCCGCGCCAGCCTGCGAAGCATTTTCCGGTAGGGCCGCGGCTCTGGCGACAGCTCCCACGCCTGAAGAGCCAGGAGGGAAAGCCGTGCCCTCGTTGGAAAGCTCTTTGGCAGCCGCTCGCGTGGCCCCACAGCCCGTGGGGCTGCGGGCTTTCCGGCGGCCGTCAGCCTCGGCGACACCTGCGACCACGTGGCGCCGCCGTGCCAGCCTGCGAAGCATTTTCCGGTAGGGGCCCGCGTCTCTGGCGACAGCTCCCACGCCCGAAGAGCCAGGAGGGAAAGCCGTGCCTCGTTGGAAAGCTCTTTGGCAGCCGCTCGCGTGGCCCCACAGCCCCGTGGGGGCTGCGGGCTTTCCCGGCGGCCGTCAGCCTCGGCGCCACCGGCGCCCACGTGGCGCCGCCGCGCCAGCCTGCGAAGCATTTTCCGGTAGGGCCGCGGCTCTGGCGACAGCTCCCACGCCCGAAGAGCCAGGAGGGAAAGCCGTGCCTCGTTGGAAAGCTCTTTGGCAGCCGCTCGCGTGGCCCCACAGCCCGTGGGGCTGCGGGCTTTCCGGCGGCCGTCAGCCTCGGCGACACCGGCCCCCACGTGGCGCCGCCCGCGCCAGCCTGCGAAGCATTTTCCGGTAGGGCCCGCGGCTCTGGCGACAGCTCCCACGCCCGAAGAGCCAGGAGGGAAAGCCGTGCCTCGTTGGAAAGCTCTTTGGCAGGCCGCTCGCGTGGCCCCACAGCCCGTGGGGCTGCGGGCTTTCCGGCGGCCGTCAGCCTCGGCGACACCAGTGCCCACGTGGGCGCCGCCGCGCCAGCCTGCGAAGCATTTTCCGGTAGGGCCGCGGCTCTGGCGACAGCTCCCACGCCTGAAGAGCCAGGAGGGAAAGCCGTGCCTCGTTGGAAAGCTCTTTGGCAGCCGCTCGCGTGGCCCCACAGCCCCGTGGGGCTGCGGGCTTTCCGGCGGCCGTCAGCCTCGGCGACACCTGCGACCACGTGGCGCCGCCGTGCCAGCCTGCGAAGCATTTTCCGGTAGGGCCGCGTCTCTGGCGACAGCTCCCACGCCCGAAGAGCCAGGAGGGAAAGCCGTGCCTCGTTGGAAAGCTCTTTGGCAGCCGCTCGCGTGGCCCCACAGCCCGTGGGGCTGCGGGCTTTCCGGCGGCCGTCAGCCTCGGCGCCACCGGCGCCCACGTGGCGCCGCCGCGCCAGCCTGCGAAGCATTTTCCGGTAGGGCCGCGGCTCTGGCGACAGCTCCCACGCCCGAAGAGCCAGGAGGGAAAGCCGTGCCTCGTTGGAAAGCTCTTTGGCAGCCGCTCGCGTGGTCCTAACAGCCCGTGGGGCTGCGGGCTTTCCGGCGGCCGTCAGCCTCGGCAACACCGGCGCCCACGTGGCGCCGCCGCGCCAGCCTGCGAAGCATTTTCCGGTAGGGCCGCGTCTCTGGCGACGGCTCCCACGCCCGAAGAGCCAGGAGGGAAAGCCGTGCCTCGTTGGAAAGCTCTTTGGCAGCCGCTCGCGTGGCCCCCACAGCCCGTGGGGCTGCGGGCTTTCCGGCGGCCGTCAGCCTTGGCGACAGATGCGCCCACGTGGCGCCGCCGCGCCAGCCTGCGAAGCATTTTCCGGTAGGGGCCCGCGGCTCTGGCGACAGCTCCCACGCCCGAAGAGCCAGGAGGGAAAGCCGTGCCTTGTTGGAAAGCTCTTTGGCAGCCGCTCGCGTGGCCCCACAGCCCGTGGGGGCTGCGGGCTTTCCTGCGGCCGTCAGCCTCGGCGACAACCTGCGACCACGTGGCGCCGCCGCGCCAGCCTGCGAAGCATTTTCCGGTAGGCCGCGTCTCTGGCGACAGCTCCCACGCCCGAAGAGCCAGGAGGGAAAGCCGTGCCTCGTTGGAAAGCTCTTTGGCAGCCGCTCGTGTGGCCCCACAGCCCGTGGGGGCTGCGGGCTTTTCGGCGGCCGTCAGCCTCGGCGGCACCAGTGCCCACGTGGCGCCGCCGCGCCCAGCCTGCGAAGCATTTTCCGGTAGGGCTGCGGCTCTGGCGACAGCTCCCACGCCCGAAGAGCCAGGACGGAAAGCCGTGCCTCGTTGGAAAGCTCTTTGGCAGCCGCTCGTGTGGCCCCACAGCCCGTGGGGCTGCGGGCTTTCCGGCGGCCGTCAGCATCGGCGCCACCGGCGTCCACGTGGCGCCGCTGCGCCAGCCTGCGAAGCATTTTCCGGTAGGGCCGCGGCTCTGGCGACAGCTCCCACGCCCGAAGAGCCAGGAGGGAAAGCCGTGCCTCGTTGGAAAGCTCTTTGGCAGCCGCTCGCGTGGCCCCACAGCCCGTGGGGCTGCGGGCTTTCTGGCGGCCATCAGCCTCGGCGACACCGCGCCCACGTGGCGCCGCCGCGCCAGCCTGCGAAGCATTTTCGGTAGGGCCGCGGCTCTGGCGACAGCTCCCACGCCCCGAAGAGCCAGGAGGGAAAGCCGTGCCTCGTTGGAAAGCTCTTTGGCAGCCGCTCGCGTGGCCCCATAGCCCGTGGGGCTGCGGGCTTTCCAGCGGCCATCAGCCTCGGCGACACCAGGGCACACGTGGCCCCGCCGCGCCAGCCTGCGAAGCATTTTCCTGTAGGGCCGCGGCTCTGGCGACAGCTCCCACGCCCGAAGAGCCAGGAGGGGAAAGCCGTGCCTCGTTGGAAAGCTCTTTGGCAGCCGCTCGCGTTGGCCCCACAGCCCGTGGGGCTGCGGGCTTTCCGGCGGCCGTCAGCCTCGGCGACAACAGTGCCAACGTGGCGCCGCCGCGCCAGCCTGCGAAGCATTTTCCGCTAGGGCCGCGGGTCTGGCGACAGCTCCCACGCCCAAAGAGCCAGGACGGAAAGCCGTGCCTCGTTGGAAATCTCTTTGGCAGCTGCTCGAGTGGCCCCACAGCCCGTGGGGCTGCGGGGCTTTCCGGCGGCCATCAGCCTCGGCGACACCTGCGACCACGTGGCGCCGCCGCGCCAGCCTGCGAAGCATTTTCCGGTAGGGCCGCGGCTCTGGCGACAGCTCCCATGCCCGAAGAGCCAGGAGGGAAAGCCGTGCCTCATTGGGAAAGCTCTTTGGCAGCCGCTCGCGTGGGCCCCACAGCCCGTGGGGCTGCGGGCTTCTCGGCGGCCGTCAGCCTCGGCGACCACCTGCGGCCACGTGGCGCCGCCGCGCCAGCCTGCGAAGCATTTTCCAGTAGGGGCCGCGTCTCTGGCGACAGCTCCCCACGCCCGAAGAGCCAGGAGGGAAAGCCGTGCCTCGTTGGAAAGCTCTTTGGCAGCCGCTCGCGTGGCCCCAGAGCCCGTGGGGCTGCGGGCTTTCCGGCGGCCGTCAGCCTCGGCGCCACCGGCGCCCACGTAGCGCAGCCGCGCCAGCCTGCGAAGCATTTTCCGGTAGGGCCGCGTCTCTGGCGACAGCTCCCACGCCCGAAGAGCCAGGAGGGAAAGCCGTGCCTCGTTGGAAAGCTCTTTGGCAGCCGCTCGCGTGGCCCCACAGCCCGTGGGGCTGCGGGCTTTTCGGCGGCCGTCAGCCTCGGTGACACCAGTGCCCACGTGGCGCCAGCCGCGCCAGCCTGCGAAGCATTTTCGGTAGGGCCGCGGCTCTGGCGACAGCTCCCACGCCCGAAGAGCCAGGAGGGAAAGCCGTGCCTCGTTGGAAAGCTCTTTGGCAGCCGCTCGCGTGGCCCCACAGCCGTGGGGCTGCGGGCTTTCCGGCGGCCGTCAGCCTCGGCGACACCAGTGCCCACGTGGCGCCGCCCGCGCCAGCCTGCGAAGCATTTTCCGGTAGGGCCGCGTCTCTGGCGACAGCTCCCACGCCCGAAGAGCCAGGAGGGAAAGCCGTGCCTCCTTGGAAAGCTCTTTGGCAGCCGCTCGCGTGGCCCCACAGCCCGTGGGGCTGCGGGCTTTTCGCCGGCCATCAGCCTCGGCGCCACCTGCGCCCACGTGGCGCCGCCGCACCAGCCTGCAAAGCATTTTCCGGTAGGGCCGCGTCTCTGGCGACAGCTCCCACGCCCGAAGAGCCAGGAGGGAAAGCCGTGCCTCGTTGGAAAGCTCTTTGGCAGCCGCTCACGTGGCCCCAGAGCCCGTGGGGCTGCGGGCTTTCCGGCGGCCGTCAGCCTCGGCGACACCTGCGAGCACGTGGCGCCGCCGCGCCAGCCTGCGAAGCATTTTCCGGTAGGGCCGCGTCTCTGGCGACAGCTCCCACGCCCGAAGAGCCAGGAGGGAAAGCCGTGCCTCGTTGGAAAGCTCTTTGGCAGCCGCTCGCGTGGCCCCACAGCCAGTGGGGCTGCGGGCTTTCCGTCGGCCGTCAGCCTCGTCGAAACCGGCGCCCACGTGGCGCCGCCGCGCCAGCCTGCGAAGCATTTTCCGGTAGGGCCGCGGCTGTGGCAACAGCTCCCACGCCCGAAGAGCCAGGAGGGAAAGCCGTGCCTCGTTGGAAAGCTCTTTGGCAGCCGCTCGCGTGGCCCCACAGCCCGTGGGGCTGCGGGCTTTCCGGCGGCCGTCAGCCTCGGCGCCACCGGCGCCCACGTGGCGCCGCCGCGCCAGCCTGCGAAGCATTTTCCGGTAGGGCCGCGTCTCTGGCGACAGCTCCCACGCCCGAAGAGCCAGGAGGGAAAGCCGTGCCTCATTGGAAAGCTCTTTGGCAGCCGCTCGCGTGGCCCCACAGCCCGTGGGGCTGCGGGCTTTCCGGCGGCCGTCAGCCTCGGCGACACCTGCACCCACGTGGCACCGCCGCCCCAGCCTGCGAAGCATTTTCCGGTAGGGCCGCGGCTGTGGCGACAGCTCCCATGCCCGAAGAGCCAGGAGGGAAAGCCGTGCCTCGTTGGAAAGCTCTTTGGCAGCCGCTCGCGTGGCCCCACAGCGCGTGGGGCTGCGGGCTTTCCGGCGGCCGTCAGCCTCGGCGACACCTGCGACCACGTGGCGCCGCCGCGCCAGCCTGCGAAGCATTTTCCGGTAGGGCCGTGGCTCTGGCGACAGCTCCCACGCCCGAAGAGCCAGGAGGGAAAGCCGTGCCTCGTTGGAAAGCTCTTTGGCAGCCGCTCACGTGGCCCCACAGCCCGTGGGGCTGCGGGCTTTCCGGCGGCCGTCAGCATCGGCGCCACCGGCGTCCACGTGGCGCCGCTGCGCCAGCCTGCGAAGCATTTTCCGGTAGGGCCGCGGCTCTGGCGACAGCTCCCACGCCCGAAGAGCCAGGAGGGAAAGCCGTGCCTCGTTGGAAAGCTCTTTGGCAGCCGCTCGCGTGGCCCCACAGCCCGTGGGGCTGCGGGCTTTCTGGCGGCCATCAGCCTCGGCGACACCGGCGCCCACGTGGCGCCGCCGCGCCAGCCTGCGAAGCATTTTCCGGTAGGGCCGCGGCTCTGGCGACAGCTCCCACGCCCGAAGAGCCAGGAGGGAAAGCCGTGCCTCGTTGGAAAGCTCTTTGGCAGCCGCTCGCGTGGCCCCATAGCCCGTGGGGCTGCGGGCTTTCCAGCGGCCATCAGCCTCGGCGACACCAGGGCACACGTGGCCCCGCCGCGCCAGCCTGCGAAGCATTTTCCTGTAGGGCCGCGGCTCTGGCGACAGCTCCCACGCCCGAAGAGCCAGGAGGGAAAGCCGTGCCTCGTTGGAAAGCTCTTTGGCAGCCGCTCGCGTGGCCCCACAGCCCGTGGGGGCTGCGGGCTTTCCGGCGGCCGTCAGCCTCGGCGACAACAGTGCCAACGTGGCGCCGCCGCGCCAGCCTGCGAAGCATTTTCCGCTAGGGCCGCGGGTCTGGCGACAGCTCCCACGCCCAAAGAGCCAGGACGGAAAGCCGTGCCTCGTTGGAAATCTCTTTGGCAGCTGCTCGAGTGGCCCCAGAGCCCGTGGGGCTGCGGGCTTTCCGTCGGCCATCAGCCTCGGCGACACCTGCGACCAGCGTGTCGCCGCCGCGCCAGCCTGCGAAGCATTTTCCGGTAGGGCCGCGGCTCTGGCGACAGCTCCCATGCCCGAAGAGCCAGGAGGGAAAGCCGTGCTCTCATTGGAAAGCTCTTTGGCAGCCGCTCGTGTGGCCCCACAGCCCGTGGGGCTGCGGGCTTCTCGGCGGCCATCAGCCTCGGCGACACCTGCGGCCACGTGGCGCCGCCGCGCCAGCCTGCGAAGCATTTTCCAGTAGGGCCGCGTCTCTGGCGACAGCTCCCACGCCCGAAGAGCCAGGAGGGAAAGCCGTGCCTCGTTGGAAAGCTCTTTGGCAGCCGCTCGCGTCGGCCCCAGCCCGTGGGGCTGCGGGCTTTCGGCGGCCGTCAGCCTCGGCGCCACCGGCGCCCACGTGGCGCAGCCGCGCCAGCCTGCGAAGCATTTTCCGGTAGGGCCGCGTCTCTGGCGACAGCTCCCACGCCCGAAGAGCCAGGAGGGAAAGCCGTGCCTCGTTGGAAAGCTCTTTGGCAGCCGCTCGCGTGGCCCCACAGCCCGTGGGGCTGCGGGCTTTTCGGCGGCCGTCAGCCTCGGCGACACCAGTGCCCACGTGGCGCCGCCGCGCCAGCCTGCGAAGCATTTTCCGGTAGGGCCACGGCTCTGGCGACAGCTCCCTCGCCCGAAGAGCCAGGAGGGAAAGCCGTGTGCCTCCTTGGAAAGCTCTTTGGCAGCCGCTCGCGTGGCCCCACAGCCCGTGGGGCTGCGGGCTTTCCGGCGGCCGTCAGCCTCGGCGACACCAGTGCCCACGTGGCGCCGCCGCGCCAGCCTGCGAAGCATTTTCCGGTAGGGCCGCGTCTCTGGCGACAGCTCCCACGCCCGAAGAGCCAGGAGGGAAAGCCGTGCCTCCTTGGAAAGCTCTTTGGCAGCCGCTCGCGTGGCCCCACAGCCCGTGGGGCTGCGGGCTTTTCGCCGGCCATCAAGCCTCGGCGCCACCTGCGCCCACGTGGCGCCGCCGCACCAGCCTGCGAAGCATTTTCCGGTAGGGCCGCGTCTCTGGCGACAGCTCCCACGCCCGAAGAGCCAGGAGGGAAAGCCGTGCCTCGTTGGAAAGCTCTTTGGCAGCCGCTCGCGTGGCCCCACAGCGCGTGGGGCTGCGGGCTTTCCGGCGGCCGTCAGCCTCGGCGACACCTGCGACCACGTGGCGCCGCCGCGCCAGCCTGCGAAGCATTTTCCGGTAGGGCCGTGGCTCTGGCGACAGCTCCCACGCCCGAAGAGCCAGGAGGGAAAGCCGTGCCTCGTTGGAAAGCTCTTTGGCAGCCGCTCACGTGGCCCCACAGCCCGTGGGGCTGCGGGCTTTCCGGCGGCCGTCAGCATCGGCGCCACCGGCGTCCACGTGGCGCCGCTGCGCCAGCCTGCGAAGCATTTTCCGGTAGGGCCGCGGCTCTGGCGACAGCTCCCACGCCCGAAGAGCCAGGAGGGAAAGCCGTGCCTCGTTGGAAAGCTCTTTGGCAGCCGCTCGCGTGGCCCCACAGCCTGTGGGGCTGCGGGCTTTCTGGCGGCCATCAGCCTCGGCGACACCGGCGCCCACGTGGCGCCGCCGCGCCAGCCTGCGAAGCATTTTCCGGTAGGGCCGCGGCTCTGGCGACAGCTCCCACGCCCGAAGAGCCAGGAGGGAAAGCCGTGCCTCGTTGGAAAGCTCTTTGGCAGCCGCTCGCGTGGCCCCATAGCCCGTGGGGCTGCGGGCTTTCCAGCGGCCATCAGCCTCGGCGACACCAGGGCACACGTGGCCCCGCCGCGCCAGCCTGCGAAGCATTTTCCTGTAGGGCCGCGGCTCTGGCGACAGCTCCCACGCCCGAAGAGCCAGGAGGGAAAGCCGTGCCTCGTTGGAAAGCTCTTTGGCAGCCGCTCGCGTGGCCCCACAGCCCGTGGGGCTGCGGGCTTTCCGGCGGCCGTCAGCCTCGGCGACAACAGTGCCAACGTGGCGCCGCCGCGCCAGCCTGCGAAGCATTTTCCGCTAGGGCCGCGGGTCTGGCGACAGCTCCCACGCCCAAAGAGCCAGGACGGAAAGCCGTGCCTCGTTGGAAATCTCTTTGGCAGCTGCTCGAGTGGCCCCAGAGCCCGTGGGGCTGCGGGCTTTCCGTCGGCCATCAGCCTCGGCGACACCTGCGACCACGTGGCGCCGCCGCGCCAGCCTGCGAAGCATTTTCCGGTAGGGCCGCGGCTCTGGCGACAGCTCCCATGCCCGAAGAGCCAGGAGGGAAAGCCGTGCCTCATTGGAAAGCTCTTTGGCAGCCGCTCGCGTGGCCCCACAGCCCGTGGGGCTGCGGGCTTCTCGGCGGCCATCAGCCTCGGCGACACCTGCGGCCACGTGGCGCCGCCGCGCCAGCCTGCGAAGCATTTTCCAGTAGGGCCGCGTCTCTGGCGACAGCTCCCACGCCCGAAGAGCCAGGAGGGAAAGCCGTGCCTCGTTGGAAAGCTCTTTGGCAGCCGCTCGCGTGGCCCCAGAGCCCGTGGGGCTGCGGGCTTTCCGGCGGCCGTCAGCCTCGGCGCCACCGGCGCCCACGTGGCGCAGCCGCGCCAGCCTGCGAAGCATTTTCCGGTAGGGCCGCGTCTCTGGCGACAGCTCCCACGCCCGAAGAGCCAGGAGGGAAAGCCGTGCCTCGTTGGAAAGCTCTTTGGCAGCCGCTCGCGTGGCCCCACAGCCCGTGGGGCTGCGGGCTTTTCGGCGGCCGTCAGCCTCGGCGACACCAGTGCCCACGTGGCGCCGCCGCGCCAGCCTGCGAAGCATTTTCCGGTAGGGCCACGGCTCTGGCGACAGCTCCCACGCCCGAAGAGCCAGGAGGGAAAGCCGTGCCTCCTTGGAAAGCTCTTTGGCAGCCGCTCGCGTGGCCCCACAGCCCGTGGGGCTGCGGGCTTTCCGGCGGCCGTCAGCCTCGGCGACACCAGTGCCCACGTGGCGCCGCCGCGCCAGCCTGCGAAGCATTTTCCGGTAGGGCCGCGTCTCTGGCGACAGCTCCCACGCCCGAAGAGCCAGGAGGGAAAGCCGTGCCTCCTTGGAAAGCTCTTTGGCAGCCGCTCGCGTGGCCCCACAGCCCGTGGGGCTGCGGGCTTTTCGCCGGCCATCAGCCTCGGCGCCACCTGCGCCCACGTGGCGCCGCCGCACCAGCCTGCGAAGCATTTTCCGGTAGGGCCGCGTCTCTGGCGACAGCTCCCACGCCCGAAGAGCCAGGAGGGAAAGCCGTGCCTCGTTGGAAAGCTCTTTGGCAGCCGCTCACGTGGCCCCAGAGCCCGTGGGGCTGCGGGCTTTCCGGCGGCCGTCAGCCTCGGCGACACCTGCGAGCACGTGGCGCCGCCGCGCCAGCCTGCGAAGCATTTTCCGGTAGGGCCGCGTCTCTGGCGACAGCTCCCACGCCCGAAGAGCCAGGAGGGAAAGCCGTGCCTCGTTGGAAAGCTCTTTGGCAGCCGCTCGCGTGGCCCCACAGCCCGTGGGGCTGCGGGCTTTCCGTCGGCCGTCAGCCTCGTCGAAACCGGCGCCCACGTGGCGCCGCCGCGCCAGCCTGCGAAGCATTTTCCGGTAGGGCCGCGGCTCTGGCGACAGCTCCCACGCCCGAAGAGCCAGGAGGGAAAGCCGTGCCTCGTTGGAAAGCTCTTTGGCAGCCGCTCGCGTGGCCCCAGAGCCCGTGGGGCTGCGGGCTTTCCGGCGGCCGTCAGCCTCGGCGCCACCGGCGCCCACGTGGCGCCGCCGCGCCAGCCTGCGAAGCATTTTCCGGTAGGGCCGCGTCTCTGGCGACAGCTCCCACGCCCGAAGAGCCAGGAGGGAAAGCCGTGCCTCGTTGGAAAGCTCTTTGGCAGCCGCTCGCGTGGCCCCACAGCCCGTGGGGCTGCGGGCTTTCTGGCGGCCATCAGCCTCGGCGACACCGGCGCCTACGTGGCGCCGCCGCGCCAGCCTGCGAAGCATTTTCCTGTAGGGCCGCGGCTCTGGCGACAGCTCCCACGCCCGAAGAGCCAGGAGGGAAAGCCGTGCCTCGTTGGAAAGCTCTTTGGCAGCCGCTCGCGTGGCCCCACAGCCCGTGGGGCTGCGGGCTTTCCGGCGGCCGTCAGCCTCGGCGACAACAGTGCCAACGTGGCGCCGCCGCGCCAGCCTGCGAAGCATTTTCCGGTAGGGCCGCGGCTCTGGCGACAGCTCCCACGCCCAAAGAGCCAGGACGGAAAGCCGTGCCTCGTTGGAAATCTCTTTGGCAGCTGCTCGAGTGGCCCCACAGCCCGTGGGGCTGCGGGCTTTCCGGCGGCCATCAGCCTCGGCGACACCTGCGACCACGTGGCGCCGCCGCGCCAGCCTGCGAAGCATTTTCCGGTAGGGCCGCGGCTCTGGCGACAGCTCCCATGCCCGAAGAGCCAGGAGGGAAAGCCGTGCCTCATTGGAAAGCTCTTTGGCAGCCGCTCGCGTGGCCCCACAGCCCGTGGGGCTGCGGGCTTCTCGGCGGCCGTCAGCCTCGGCGACACCTGTGGCCACGTGGCGCCGCCGCGCCAGCCTGCGAAGCATTTTCCAGTAGGGCCGCGTCTCTGGCGACAGCTCCCACGCCCGAAGAGCCAGGAGGGAAAGCCGTGCCTCGTTGGAAAGCTCTTTGGCAGCCGCTCGCGTGGCCCCAGAGCCCGTGGGGCTGCGGGCTTTCCGGCGGCCGTCAGCCTCGGCGCCACCGGCGCCCACGTGGCGCCGCCGCGCCAGCCTGCGAAGCATTTTCCGGTAGGGCCGCGTCTCTGGCGACAGCTCCCACGCCCGAAGAGCCAGGAGGGAAAGCCGTGCCTCGTTGGAAAGCTCTTTGGCAGCCGCTCGCGTGGCCCCACAGCCCGTGGGGCTGCGGGCTTTTCGGCGGCCGTCAGCCTCGGCGACACCAGTGCCCACGTGGCGCCGCCGCGCCAGCCTGCGAAGCATTTTCCTGTAGGGCCGCGGCTCTGGCGACAGCTCCCACGCCCGAAGAGCCAGGAGGGAAAGCCGTGCCTCGTTGGAAAGCTCTTTGGCAGCCGCTCGCGTGGCCCCACAGCCCGTGGGGCTGCGGGCTTTTCGGCGGCCGTCAGCCTCGGCGACACCAGTGCCCACGTGGCGCCGCCGCGCCAGCCTGCGAAGCATTTTCCGGTAGGGCCGCGTCTCTGGCGACAGCTCCCACGCCCGAAGAGCCAGGAGGGAAAGCCGTGCCTCCTTGGAAAGCTCTTTGGCAGCCGCTCGCGTGGCCCCACAGCCCGTGGGGCTGCGGGCTTTTCGGCGGCCATCAGCCTCGGCGCCACCTGCGCCCACGTGGCGCCGCCGCACCAGCCTGCGAAGCATTTTCCGGTAGGGCCGCGTCTCTGGCGACAGCTCCCACGCCCGAAGAGCCAGGAGGGAAAGCCGTGCCTCGTTGGAAAGCTCTTTGGCAGCCGCTCGCGTGGCCCCAGAGCCCGTGGGGCTGCGGGCTTTCCGGCGGCCGTCAGCCTCGGCGCCACCGGCGCCCACGTGGCGCCGCCGCGCCAGCCTGCGAAGCATTTTCCGGTAGGGCCGCGTCTCTGGCGACAGCTCCCACGCCCGAAGAGCCAGGAGGGAAAGCCGTGCCTCATTGGAAAGCTCTTTGGCAGCCGCTCGCGTGGCCCCACAGCCCGTGGGGCTGCGGGCTTTCCGGCGGCCGTCAGCCTCGGCGACACCTGCACCCACGTGGCACCGCCGCCCCAGCCTGCGAAGCATTTTCCGGTAGGGCCGCGGCTGTGGCGACAGCTCCCACGCCCGAAGAGCCAGGAGGGAAAGCCGTGCCTCGTTGGAAAGCTCTTTGGCAGCCGCTCGCGTGGCCCCACAGCCAGTGGGGCTGCGGGCCTTCTGGCAGCCGTCAGCCTCGGCGCCACCGGCGCCCACGTGGCGCCGCCGCGCCAGCCTGCGAAGCATTTTCCGGTAGGGCCGCGTCTCTGGCGACAGCTCCCACGCCCGAAGAGCCAGGAGGGAAAGCCGTGCCTCGTTGGAAAGCTCTTTGGCAGCCGCTCGCGTGGCCCCACAGCCCGTGGGGCTGCGGGCTTTCTGGCGGCCATCAGCCTCGGCGACACCTGCGACCACGTGGCGCCGCCGCGCCAGCCTGCGAAGCATTTTCCGGTAGGGCCGCGGCTCTGGCGACAGCTCCCACGCCCGAAGAGCCAGGAGGGAAAGCCGTGCCTCGTTGGAAAGCTCTTTGGCAGCCGCTCGCGTGGCCCCATAGCCCGTGGGGCTGCGGGCTTTCCAGCGGCCATCAGCCTCGGCGACACCAGGGCACACGTGGCCCCGCCGCGCCAGCCTGCGAAGCATTTTCCTGTAGGGCCGCGGCTCTGGCGACAGCTCCCACGCCCTAAGAGCCAGGAGGGAAAGCCGTGCCTCGTTGGAAAGCTCTTTGGCAGCCGCTCGCGTGGCCCCACAGCCCGTGGGGCTGCGGGCTTTCCGGCGGCCGTCAGCCTCGGCGACAACAGTGCCAACGTGGCGCCGCCGCGCCAGCCTGCGAAGCATTTTCCGGTAGGGCCGCGGGTCTGGCGACAGCTCCCACGCCCAAAGAGCCAGGACGGAAAGCCGTGCCTCGTTGGAAATCTCTTTGGCAGCTGCTCGAGTGGCCCCACAGCCCGTGGGGCTGCGGGCTTTCCGGCGGCCATCAGCCTCGGCGACACCTGCGACCACGTGGCGCCGCCGCGCCAGCCTGCGAAGCATTTTCCGGTAGGGCCGCGGCTCTGGCGACAGCTCCCATGCCCGAAGAGCCAGGAGGGAAAGCCGTGCCTCATTGGAAAGCTCTTTGGCAGCCGCTCGCGTGGCCCCACAGCCCGTGGGGCTGCGGGCTTCTCGGCGGCCGTCAGCCTCGGCGACACCTGTGGCCACGTGGCGCCGCCGCGCCAGCCTGCGAAGCATTTTCCAGTAGGGCCGCGTCTCTGGCGACAGCTCCCACGCCCGAAGAGCCAGGAGGGAAAGCCGTGCCTCGTTGGAAAGCTCTTTGGCAGCCGCTCGCGTGGCCCCAGAGCCCGTGGGGCTGCGGGCTTTCCGGCGGCCGTCAGCCTCGGCGCCACCGGCGCCCACGTGGCGCCGCCGCGCCAGCCTGCGAAGCATTTTCCGGTAGGGCCGCGTCTCTGGCGACAGCTCCCACGCCCGAAGAGCCAGGAGGGAAAGCCGTGCCTCGTTGGAAAGCTCTTTGGCAGCCGCTCGCGTGGCCCCACAGCCCGTGGGGCTGCGGGCTTTTCGGCGGCCGTCAGCCTCGGCGACACCAGTGCCCACGTGGCGCCGCCGCGCCAGCCTGCGAAGCATTTTCCTGTATGGCCGCGGCTATGGCGACAGCTCCCACGCCCGAAGAGCCAGGAGGGAAAGCCGTGCCTCGTTGGAAAGCTCTTTGGCAGCCGCTCGCGTGGCCCCACAGCCCGTGGGGCTGCGGGCTTTTCGGCGGCCGTCAGCCTCGGCGACACCAGTGCCCACGTGGCGCCGCCGCGCCAGCCTGCGAAGCATTTTCCGGTAGGGCCGCGTCTCTGGCGACAGCTCCCACGCCCGAAGAGCCAGGAGGGAAAGCCGTGCCTCCTTGGAAAGCTCTTTGGCAGCCGCTCGCGTGGCCCCACAGCCCGTGGGGCTGCGGGCTTTTCGGCGGCCATCAGCCTCGGCGCCACCTGCGCCCACGTGGCGCCGCCGCACCAGCCTGCGAAGCATTTTCCGGTAGGGCCGCGTCTCTGGCGACAGCTCCCACGCCCGAAGAGCCAGGAGGGAAAGCCGTGCCTCGTTGGAAAGATCTTTGGCAGCCGCTCACGTGGCCCCAGAGCCCGTGGGGCTGCGGGCTTTCCGGCGGCCGTCAGCCTCGGCGACACCTGCGAGCACGTGGCGCCGCCGCGCCAGCCTGCGAAGCATTTTCCGGTAGGGCCGCGTCTCTGGCGACAGCTCCCACGCCCGAAGAGCCAGGAGGGAAAGCCGTGCCTCGTTGGAAAGCTCTTTGGCAGCCGCTCGCGTGGCCCCACAGCCAGTGGGGCTGCGGGCTTTCCGTCGGCCGTCAGCCTCGTCGAAACCGGCGCCCACGTGGCGCCGCCGCGCCAGCCTGCGAAGCATTTTCCGGTAGGGCCGCGGCTGTGGCGACAGCTCCCACGCCCGAAGAGCCAGGAGGGAAAGCCGTGCCTCGTTGGAAAGCTCTTTGGCAGCCGCTCGCGTGGCCCCAGAGCCCGTGGGGCTGCGGTCTTTCCGGCGGCCGTCAGCCTCGGCGCCACCGGCGCCCACGTGGCGCCGCCGCGCCAGCCTGCGAAGCATTTTCCGGTAGGGCCGCGTCTCTGGCGACAGCTCCCACGCCCGAAGAGCCAGGAGGGAAAGCCGTGCCTCATTGGAAAGCTCTTTGGCAGCCGCTCGCGTGGCCCCACAGCCCGTGGGGCTGCGGGCTTTCCGGCGGCCGTCAGCCTCGGCGACACCTGCACCCACGTGGCACCGCCGCCCCAGCCTGCGAAGCATTTTCCGGTAGGGCCGCGGCTGTGGCGACAGCTCCCACGCCCGAAGAGCCAGGAGGGAAAGCCGTGCCTCGTTGGAAAGCTCTTTGGCAGCCGCTCGCGTGGCCCCACAGCCAGTGGGGCTGCGGGCCTTCTGGCAGCCGTCAGCCTCGGCGCCACCGGCGCCCACGTGGCGCCGCCGCGCCAGCCTGCGAAGCATTTTCCGGTAGGGCCGCGGCTCTGGCGACAGCTCCCACGCCCGAAGAGCCAGGAGGGAAAGCCGTGCCTCGTTGGAAAGCTCTTTGGCAGCCGCTCGCGTGGCCCCACAGCCCGTGGGGCTGCGGGCTTTCCGGCGGCCGTCAGCCTCGGCGACACCAGTGCCCACGTGGCGCCGCCGCGCCAGCCTGAGAAGCATTTTCCGGTAGGGCCGCGTCTCTGGAGACAGCTCCCACGCCTGAAGAGCCAGGAGGGAAAGCCGTGCCTCGTTGGAAAGATCTTTGGCAGCCGCTCGCGTGGCCCCACAGCCCGTGGGGCTGCGGGCTTTCCGGCGGCCGTCAGCCTCGGCGACACCTGCGACCACGTGGCGCCGCCGTGCCAGCCTGCGAAGCATTTTCCGGTAGGGCCGCGTCTCTGGCGACAGCTCCCACGCCCGAAGAGCCAGGAGGGAAAGCCGTGCCTCGTTGGAAAGCTCTTTGGCAGCCGCTCGCGTGGCCCCACAGCCCGTGGGGCTGCGGGCTTTCCGGCGGCCGTCAGCCTCGGCGCCACCGGCGCCCATGTGGCGCCGCCGCGCCAGCCTGCGAAGCATTTTCCGGTAGGGCCGCGGCTGTGGCGACAGCTCCCACGCCCGAAGAGCCAGGAGGGAAAGCCGTGCCTCGTTGGAAAGCTCTTTGGCAGCCGCTCGCATGGCCCCATAGCCCGTGGGGCTGCAGGCTTTCCGGCGGCCATCAGCCTCGGCGACACCAGGGCACACGTGGCGCCGCCGTGCCAGCCTGCGAAGCATTTTCCTGTAGGACCGCGGCTCTAGCGACAGCTCCCACGCCCGAAGAGCCAGGACGTAAAGCCGTGCCTCGTTGGAAAGCTCTTTGGCAACCGCTCGCGTGGCCCCACAGCCCGTGGGGCTGCGGGCTTTCCGGCGGCCGTCAGCCTCGGCGACACCTGCGACCACGTGGCGCCGCCGCGCCAGCCTGCGAAGCATTTTCCGGTAGGGCCGCATCTCTGGCGACAGCTCCCACGCCCGAAGAGCCAGGAGGGAAAGCCGTGCCTCGTTGGAAAGCTCTTTGGCAGCCGCTCGCGTGACCCCACAGCCCGTGGGGCTGCGGGCTTTTCGGCGGCCGTCAGCCTCGGCGACACCAGTGCCCACGTGGCGCCGCCGCGCCAGCCTGCGAAGCATTTTCCGGTAGGGCCGCGGCTCTGGCGACAGCTCCCACGCCCGAAGAGCCAGGAGGGAAAGCCGTGCCTCGTTGGAAAGCTCTTTGGCAGCCGCTCGCGTGGCCCCACAGCCCGTGGGGCTGCGGGCTTTTCGGCGGCCGTCAGCCTCGGCGACACCAGTGCCCACGTGGCGCCGCCGCGCCAGCCTGCGAAGCATTTTCCGGTAGGGCCGCGTCTCTGGCGACAGCTCCCACGCCCGAAGAGCCAGGAGGGAAAGCCGTGCCTCGTTGGAAAGCTCTTTGGCAGCCTCTCACGTGGCCCCAGAGCCCGTGGGGCTGCGGGCTTTCCGGCGGCCGTCAGCCTCGGCGCCACCGGCGCCCACGTGGCGCCGCCGCGCCAGCCTGCGAAGCATTTTCCGGTAGGGCCGCGTCTCTGGCGACAGCTCCCACGCCCGAAGAGCCAGGAGGGAAAGCCGTGCCTCGTTGGAAAGCTCTTTGGCAGCCGCTCGCGTGGCCCCACAGCCCGTGGGGCTGCGGGCTTTTCGGCGGCCGTCAGCCTCGGCGACACCAGTGCCCACGTGGCGCCGCCGCGCCAGCCTGCGAAGCATTTTCCTGTATGGCCGCGGCTATGGCGACAGCTCCCACGCCCGAAGAGCCAGGAGGGAAAGCCGTGCCTCGTTGGAAAGCTCTTTGGCAGCCGCTCGCGTGGCCCCACAGCCCGTGGGGCTGCGGGCTTTTCGGCGGCCGTCAGCCTCGGCGACACCAGTGCCCACGTGGCGCCGCCGCGCCAGCCTGCGAAGCATTTTCCGGTAGGGCCGCGTCTCTGGCGACAGCTCCCACGCCCGAAGAGCCAGGAGGGAAAGCCGTGCCTCGTTGGAAAGCTCTTTGGCAGCCGCTCGCGTGGCCCCACAGCCCGTGGGGCTGCGGGCTTTTCGGCGGCCATCAGCCTCGGCGCCACCTGCGCCCACGTGGCGCCGCCGCACCAGCCTGCGAAGCATTTTCCGGTAGGGCCGCGTCTCTGGCGACAGCTCCCACGCCCGAAGAGCCAGGAGGGAAAGCCGTGCCTCGTTGGAAAGCTCTTTGGCAGCCGCTCACGTGGCCCCAGAGCCCGTGGGGCTGCGGGCTTTCCGGCGGCCGTCAGCCTCGGCGACACCTGCGAGCACGTGGCGCCGCCGCGCCAGCCTGCGAAGCATTTTCCGGTAGGGCCGCGTCTCTGGCGACAGCTCCCACGCCCGAAGAGCCAGGAGGGAAAGCCGTGCCTCGTTGGAAAGCTCTTTGGCAGCCGCTCGCGTGGCCCCACAGCCAGTGGGGCTGCGGGCTTTCCGTCGGCCGTCAGCCTCGTCGAAACCGGCGCCCACGTGGCGCCGCCGCGCCAGCCTGCGAAGCATTTTCCGGTAGGGCCGCGGCTGTGGCGACAGCTCCCACGCCCGAAGAGCCAGGAGGGAAAGCCGTGCCTCGTTGGAAAGCTCTTTGGCAGCCGCTCGCGTGGCCCCAGAGCCCGTGGGGCTGCGGTCTTTCCGGCGGCCGTCAGCCTCGGCGCCACCGGCGCCCACGTGGCGCCGCCGCGCCAGCCTGCGAAGCATTTTCCGGTAGGGCCGCGTCTCTGGCGACAGCTCCCACGCCCGAAGAGCCAGGAGGGAAAGCCGTGCCTCATTGGAAAGCTCTTTGGCAGCCGCTCGCGTGGCCCCACAGCCCGTGGGGCTGCGGGCTTTCCGGCGGCCGTCAGCCTCGGCGACACCTGCACCCACGTGGCACCGCCGCCCCAGCCTGCGAAGCATTTTCCGGTAGGGCCGCGGCTGTGGCGACAGCTCCCACGCCCGAAGAGCCAGGAGGGAAAGCCGTGCCTCGTTGGAAAGCTCTTTGGCAGCCGCTCGCGTGGCCCCACAGCCAGTGGGGCTGCGGGCCTTCTGGCAGCCGTCAGCCTCGGCGCCACCGGCGCCCACGTGGCGCCGCCGCGCCAGCCTGCGAAGCATTTTCCGGTAGGGCCGCGGCTCTGGCGACAGCTCCCACGCCCGAAGAGCCAGGAGGGAAAGCCGTGCCTCGTTGGAAAGCTCTTTGGCAGCCGCTCGCGTGGCCCCACAGCCCGTGGGGCTGCGGGCTTTCCGGCGGCCGTCAGCCTCGGCGACACCAGTGCCCACGTGGCGCCGCCGCGCCAGCCTGAGAAGCATTTTCCGGTAGGGCCGCGTCTCTGGAGACAGCTCCCACGCCTGAAGAGCCAGGAGGGAAAGCCGTGCCTCGTTGGAAAGATCTTTGGCAGCCGCTCGCGTGGCCCCACAGCCCGTGGGGCTGCGGGCTTTCCGGCGGCCGTCAGCCTCGGCGACACCTGCGACCACGTGGCGCCGCCGTGCCAGCCTGCGAAGCATTTTCCGGTAGGGCCGCGGCTGTGGCGACAGCTCCCACGCCCGAAGAGCCAGGAGGGAAAGCCGTGCCTCGTTGGAAAGCTCTTTGGCAGCCGCTCGCGTGGCCCCAGAGCCCGTGGGGCTGCGGTCTTTCCGGCGGCCGTCAGCCTCGGCGCCACCGGCGCCCACGTGGCGCCGCCGCGCCAGCCTGCGAAGCATTTTCCGGTAGGGCCGCGTCTCTGGCGACAGCTCCCACGCCCGAAGAGCCAGGAGGGAAAGCCGTGCCTCATTGGAAAGCTCTTTGGCAGCCGCTCGCGTGGCCCCACAGCCCGTGGGGCTGCGGGCTTTCCGGCGGCCGTCAGCCTCGGCGACACCTGCACCCACGTGGCACCGCCGCCCCAGCCTGCGAAGCATTTTCCGGTAGGGCCGCGGCTGTGGCGACAGCTCCCACGCCCGAAGAGCCAGGAGGGAAAGCCGTGCCTCGTTGGAAAGCTCTTTGGCAGCCGCTCGCGTGGCCCCACAGCCAGTGGGGCTGCGGGCCTTCTGGCAGCCGTCAGCCTCGGCGCCACCGGCGCCCACGTGGCGCCGCCGCGCCAGCCTGCGAAGCATTTTCCGGTAGGGCCGCGGCTCTGGCGACAGCTCCCACGCCCGAAGAGCCAGGAGGGAAAGCCGTGCCTCGTTGGAAAGCTCTTTGGCAGCCGCTCGCGTGGCCCCACAGCCCGTGGGGCTGCGGGCTTTCCGGCGGCCGTCAGCCTCGGCGACACCAGTGCCCACGTGGCGCCGCCGCGCCAGCCTGAGAAGCATTTTCCGGTAGGGCCGCGTCTCTGGAGACAGCTCCCACGCCTGAAGAGCCAGGAGGGAAAGCCGTGCCTCGTTGGAAAGATCTTTGGCAGCCGCTCGCGTGGCCCCACAGCCCGTGGGGCTGCGGGCTTTCCGGCGGCCGTCAGCCTCGGCGACACCTGCGACCACGTGGCGCCGCCGTGCCAGCCTGCGAAGCATTTTCCGGTAGGGCCGCGGCTGTGGCGACAGCTCCCACGCCCGAAGAGCCAGGAGGGAAAGCCGTGCCTCGTTGGAAAGCTCTTTGGCAGCCGCTCGCGTGGCCCCACAGCCAGTGGGGCTGCGGGCCTTCCGGCAGCCGTCAGCCTCGGCGCCACCGGCGCCCACGTGGCGCCGCCGCGCCAGCCTGCGAAGCATTTTCCGGTAGGGCCGCGGCTGTGGCGACAGCTCCCACGCCCGAAGAGCCAGGAGGGAAAGCCGTGCCTCATTGGAAAGCTCTTTGGCAGCCGCTCGCGTGGCCCCACAGCCCGTGGGGCTGCAGGCTTTCCGGCGGCCGTCAGCCTCGGCGACACCAGTGCCCACGTGGCGCCGCACCGCCAGCCTGAGAAGCATTTTCCGGTAGGGCCGCGTCTCTGGAGACAGCTCCCACGCCTGAAGAGCCAGGAGAGAAAGCCGTGCCTCGTTGGAAAGATCTTTGGCAGCCGCTCGCGTGGCCCCACAGCCCGTGGGGCTGCGGGCTTTCCGGCGGCCGTCAGCCTCGGCGACACCTGCGACCACGTGGCGCCGCCGCGCCAGCCTGCGAAGCATTTTCCGGTAGGGCCGCGGCTCTGGCGACAGCTCCCACGCCCGAAGAGCCAGGAGGGAAAGCCGTGCCTCGTTGGAAAGCTCTTTGGCAGCCGCTCGCGTGGCCCCAGAGCCCGTGGGGCTGCGGGCTTTCCGGCGGCCGTCAGCCTCGGCGACACCGGCGCCCATGTGGCGCCGCCGCGCCAGCCTGCGAAGCATTTTCCGGTAGGGCCGCGGCTGTGGCGACAGCTCCCACGCCCGAAGAGCCAGGAGGGAAAGCCGTGCCTCGTTGGAAAGCTCTTTGGCAGCCGCTCGCATGGCCCCATAGCCCGTGGGGCTGCGGGCTTTCCGGCGGCCATCAGCCTCGGCGACACCAGGGCACACGTGGCGCCGCCGTGCCAGCCTGCGAAGCATTTTCCGGTAGGACCGCGGCTCTAGCGACAGCTCCCACGCCCGAAGAGCCAGGACGGAAAGCCGTGCCTCGTTGGAAAGCTCTTTGGCAACCGCTCGCGTGGCCCCACAGCCCGTGGGGCTGCGGGCTTTCCGGCGGCCGTCAGCCTCGGCGACACCTGCGACCACGTGGCGCCGCCGCGCCAGCCTGCGAAGCATTTTCCGGTAGGGCCGCATCTCTGGCGACAGCTCCCACGCCCGAAGAGCCAGGAGGGAAAGCCGTGCCTCGTTGGAAAGCTCTTTGGCAGCCGCTCGCGTGGCCCCACAGCCCGTGGGGCTGCGGGCCTTCCGTCAGCCGTCAGCCTCGGCGCCACCGGCGCCCACGTGGCGCCCCCGCGCCAGCCTGCGAAGCATTTTCCGGTAGGGCCGCGTCTCTGGCGACAGCTCCCACGCCCGAAGAGCCAGGAGGGAAAGCCGTGCCTCGTTGGAAAGCTCTTTGGCAGCCGCTCGTGTGGCCCCACAGCCCGTGGGGCTGCGGGCTTTCCGGCGGCCGTCAGCCTCGGCGACACCAGTGCCCACGTGGCGCCGCCGCGCCAGCCTGCGAAGCATTTTCCGGTAGGGCCGCGGCTGTGGCGGCAGCTCCCACGCCCGAAGAGCCAGGAGGGAAAGCCGTGCCTCGTTGGAAAGCTCTTTGGCAGCCGCTCGCGTGGCCCCAGAGCCCGTGGGGCTGCGGGCTTTCCGGCGGCCGTCAGCCTCGGCGACACCGGCCCCCACGTGGCGCCGCCGCGCCAGCCTGCGAAGCATTTTCCGGTAGGGCCGCGGCTGTGGCGACAGCTCCCACGCCCGAAGAGCCAGGAGGGAAAGCCGTGCCTCGTTGGAAACCTCTTTGGCAGCCGCTCGCGTGGCCCCACAGCCCGTGGGGCTGCGGGCTTTCCGGCGGCCGTCAGCCTCGGCGACACCGGCGCCCACGTGGCGCCGCCGCGCCAGCCTGCGAAGCATTTTCCGGTAGGGCCGCGGCTCTGGCGACAGCTCCCACGCCCGAAGAGCCAGGAGGGAAAGCCGTGCCTCGTTGGAAAGCTCTTTGGCAGCCGCTCGCGTGGCCCCACAGCCCGTGGGGCTGCGGGCTTTCCGGCGGCCGTCAGCCTCGGCGACACCAGTGCCCACGTGGCGCCGCCGCGCCAGCCTGCGAAGCATTTTCCGGTAGGGCCGCGTCTCTGGCGACAGCTCCCACGCCTGAAGAGCCAGGAGGGAAAGCCGTGCCTCGTTGGAAAGCTCTTTGGCAGCCGCTCGCGTGGCCCCACAGCCTGTGGGGCTGCGGGCTTTCCGGCGGCCGTCAGCCTCGGCGACACCTGCGACCACGTGGCGCCGCCGTGCCAGCCTGCGAAGCATTTTCCGGTAGGGCCGCGTCTCTGGCGACAGCTCCCACGCCCGAAGAGCCAGGAGGGAAAGCCGTGCCTCGTTGGAAAGCTCTTTGGCAGCCGCTCGCATGGCCCCATAGCCCGTGGGGCTGCGGGCTTTCCGGCGGCCGTCAGCCTCGGCGACACCGGCCCCCACGTGGCGCCGCCGCGCCAGCCTGCGAAGCATTTTCCGGTAGGGCCGCGGCTCTGGCGACAGCTCCCACGCCCGAAGAGCCAGGACGGAAAGCCGTGCCTCGTTGGAAAGCTCTTTGGCAACCGCTCGCGTGGCCCCACAGCCCGTGGGGCTGCGGGCTTTCCGGCGGCCGTCAGCCTCGGCGACACCAGTGCCCACGTGGCGCCGCCGCGCCAGCCTGCGAAGCATTTTCCGGTAGGGCCGCATCTCTGGCGACAGCTCCCACGCCCGAAGAGCCAGGAGGGAAAGCCGTGCCTCGTTGGAAAGCTCTTTGGCAGCCGCTCGCGTGGCCCCACAGCCCGTGGGGCTGCGGGCCTTCCGTCAGCCGTCAGCCTCGGCGCCACCGGCGCCCACGTGGCGCCGCCGCGCCAGCCTGCGAAGCATTTTCCGGTAGGGCCGCGTCTCTGGCGACAGCTCCCACGCCCGAAGAGCCAGGAGGGAAAGCCGTGCCTCGTTGGAAAGCTCTTTGGCAGCCGCTCGCGTGGCCCCACAGCCAGTGGGGCTGCGGGCTTTCCGGCGGCCGTCAGCCTCGGCGACACCAGTGCCCACGTGGCGCCGCACCGCCAGCCTGCGAAGCATTTTCCGGTAGGGCCGCGGCTCTGGCGACAGCTCCCACGCCCGAAGAGCCAGGAGGGAAAGCCGTGCCTCGTTGGAAAGCTCTTTGGCAGCCGCTCGCGTGGCCCCACAGCCCGTGGGGCTGCGGGCTTTCCGGCGGCCGTCAGCCTCGGCGACACCGGCGCCCACGTGGCGCCGCCGCGCCAGCCTGCGAAGCATTTTCCGGTAGGGCCGCGGCTCTGGCGACAGCTCCCACGCCCGAAGAGCCAGGAGGGAAAGCCGTGCCTCATTGGAAAGCTCTTTGGCAGCCGCTCGCATGGCCCCACAGCCCGTGGGGCTGCGGGCTTTCCGGCGGCCGTCAGCCTCGGCGCCACCGGCGCCCATGTGGCGCCGCCGCGCCAGCCTGCGAAGCATTTTCCGGTAGGGCCGCGGCTCTGGCGACAGCTCCCACGCCCGAAGAGCCAGGAGGGAAAGCCGTGCCTCGTTGGAAAGCTCTTTGGCAGCCGCTCGCGTGGCCCCACAGCCCGTGGGGCTGCGGGCTTTCCGGCGGCCGTCAGCCTCGGCGACACCAGTGCCCACGTGGCGCCGCACCGCCAGCCTGCGAAGCATTTTCCGGTAGGGCCGCGGCTCTGGCGACAGCTCCCACGCCCGAAGAGCCAGGAGGGAAAGCCGTGCCTCGTTGGAAAGCTCTTTGGCAGCCGCTCGCGTGGCCCCACAGCCCGTGGGGCTGCGGGCTTTTCGGCGGCCGTCAGCCTCGGCGACACCAGTGCCCACGTGGCGCCGCCGCGCCAGCCTGCGAAGCATTTTCCGGTAGGGCCACGGCTCTGGCGACAGCTCCCACGCCCGAAGAGCCAGGAGGGAAAGCCGTGCCTCGTTGGAAAGCTCTTTGGCAGCCGCTCGCGTGGCCCCACAGCCCGTGGGGCTGCGGGCTTTCCGGCGGCCGTCAGCCTCGGCGACACCAGTGCCCACGTGGCGCCGCCGCGCCAGCCTGCGAAGCATTTTCCGGTAGGGCCGCGTCTCTGGCGACAGCTCCCACGCCCGAAGAGCCAGGAGGGAAAGCCGTGCCTCCTTGGAAAGCTCTTTGGCAGCCGCTCGCGTGGCCCCACAGCCCGTGGGGCTGCGGGCTTTTCGCCGGCCATCAGCCTCGGCGCCACCTGCGCCCACGTGGCGCCGCCGCACCAGCCTGCGAAGCATTTTCCGGTAGGGCCGCGTCTCTGGCGACAGCTCCCACGCCCGAAGAGCCAGGAGGGAAAGCCGTGCCTCGTTGGAAAGCTCTTTGGCAGCCGCTCACGTGGCCCCAGAGCCCGTGGGGCTGCGGGCTTTCCGGCGGCCGTCAGCCTCGGCGACACCTGCGAGCACGTGGCGCCGCCGCGCCAGCCTGCGAAGCATTTTCCGGTAGGGCCGCGTCTCTGGCGACAGCTCCCACGCCCGAAGAGCCAGGAGGGAAAGCCGTGCCTCGTTGGAAAGCTCTTTGGCAGCCGCTCGCGTGGCCCCACAGCCAGTGGGGCTGCGGGCTTTCCGTCGGCCGTCAGCCTCGTCGAAACCGGCGCCCACGTGGCGCCGCCGCGCCAGCCTGCGAAGCATTTTCCGGTAGGGCCGCGGCTGTGGCGACAGCTCCCACGCCCGAAGAGCCAGGAGGGAAAGCCGTGCCTCGTTGGAAAGCTCTTTGGCAGCCGCTCGCGTGGCCCCAGAGCCCGTGGGGCTGCGGGCTTTCCGGCGGCCGTCAGCCTCGGCGCCACCGGCGCCCACGTGGCGCCGCCGCGCCAGCCTGCGAAGCATTTTCCGGTAGGGCCGCGTCTCTGGCGACAGCTCCCACGCCTGAAGAGCCAGGAGGGAAAGCCGTGCCTCATTGGAAAGCTCTTTGGCAGCCGCTCGCGTGGCCCCACAGCCCGTGGGGCTGCGGGCTTTCCGGCGGCCGTCAGCCTCGGCGACACCTGCACCCACGTGGCACCGCCGCCCCAGCCTGCGAAGCATTTTCCGGTAGGGCCGCGGCTGTGGCGACAGCTCCCACGCCCGAAGAGCCAGGAGGGAAAGCCGTGCCTCGTTGGAAAGCTCTTTGGCAGCCGCTCGCGTGGCCCCACAGCCAGTGGGGCTGCGGGCCTTCTGGCAGCCGTCAGCCTCGGCGCCACCGGCGCCCACGTGGCGCCGCCGCGCCAGCCTGCGAAGCATTTTCCGGTAGGGCCGCGTCTCTGGCGACAGCTCCCACGCCCGAAGAGCCAGGAGGGAAAGCCGTGCCTCGTTGGAAAGCTCTTTGGCAGCCGCTCGCGTGGCCCCACAGCCCGTGGGGCTGCAGGCTTTCTGGCGGCCATCAGCCTCGGCGACACCGGCGCCCACGTGGCGCCGCCGCGCCAGCCTGCGAAGCATTTTCCGGTAGGGCCGCGGCTCTGGCGACAGCTCCCACGCCCGAAGAGCCAGGAGGGAAAGCCGTGCCTCGTTGGAAAGCTCTTTGGCAGCCGCTCGCGTGGCCCCATAGCCCGTGGGGCTGCGGGCTTTCCAGCGGCCATCAGCCTCGGCGACACCAGGGCACACGTGGCCCCGCCGCGCCAGCCTGCGAAGCATTTTCCTGTAGGGCCGCGGCTCTGGCGACAGCTCCCACGCCCGAAGAGCCAGGAGGGAAAGCCGTGCCTCGTTGGAAAGCTCTTTGGCAGCCGCTCGCGTGGCCCCACAGCCCGTGGGGCTGCGGGCTTTCCGGCGGCCGTCAGCCTCGGCGACAACAGTGCCAACGTGGCGCCGCCGCGCCAGCCTGCGAAGCATTTTCCGGTAGGGCCGCGGGTCTGGCGACAGCTCCCACGCCCAAAGAGCCAGGACGGAAAGCCGTGCCTCGTTGGAAAGCTCTTTGGCAGCTGCTCGAGTGGCCCCACAGCCCGTGGGGCTGCGGGCTTTCCGGCGGCCATCAGCCTCGGCGACACCTGCGACCACGTGGCGCCGCCGCGCCAGCCTGCGAAGCATTTTCCGGTAGGGCCGCGGCTCTGGCGACAGCTCCCATGCCCGAAGAGCCAGGAGGGAAAGCCGTGCCTCATTGGAAAGCTCTTTGGCAGCCGCTCGCGTGGCCCCACAGCCCGTGGGGCTGCGGGCTTCTCGGCGGCCGTCAGCCTCGGCGACACCTGTGGCCACGTGGCGCCGCCGCGCCAGCCTGCGAAGCATTTTCCAGTAGGGCCGCGTCTCTGGCGACAGCTCCCACGCCCGAAGAGCCAGGAGGGAAAGCCGTGCCTCGTTGGAAAGCTCTTTGGCAGCCGCTCGCGTGGCCCCACAGCCCGTGGGGCTGCGGGCTTTCCGGCGGCCGTCAGCCTCGGCGCCACCGGCGCCCACGTGGCGCCGCCGCGCCAGCCTGCGAAGCATTTTCCGGTAGGGCCGCGTCTCTGGCGACAGCTCCCACGCCCGAAGAGCCAGGAGGGAAAGCCGTGCCTCGTTGGAAAGCTCTTTGGCAGCCGCTCGCGTGGCCCCACAGCCCGTGGGGCTGCGGGCTTTTCGGCGGCCGTCAGCCTCGGCGACACCAGTGCCCACGTGGCGCCGCCGCGCCAGCCTGCGAAGCATTTTCCTGTAGGGCCGCGGCTATGGCGACAGCTCCCACGCCCGAAGAGCCAGGAGGGAAAGCCGTGCCTCGTTGGAAAGCTCTTTGGCAGCCGCTCGCGTGGCCCCACAGCCCGTGGGGCTGCGGGCTTTTCGGCGGCCGTCAGCCTCGGCGACACCAGTGCCCACGTGGCGCCGCCGCGCCAGCCTGCGAAGCATTTTCCGGTAGGGCCGCGTCTCTGGCGAGAGCTCCCACGCCCGAAGAGCCAGGAGGGAAAGCCGTGCCTCCTTGGAAAGCTCTTTGGCAGCCGCTCGCGTGGCCCCACAGCCCGTGGGGCTGCGGGCTTTTCGGCGGCCATCAGCCTCGGCGCCACCTGCGCCCACGTGGCGCCGCCGCACCAGCCTGCGAAGCATTTTCCGGTAGGGCCGCGTCTCTGGCGACAGCTCCCACGCCCGAAGAGCCAGGAGGGAAAGCCGTGCCTCGTTGGAAAGCTCTTTGGCAGCCGCTCACGTGGCCCCAGAGCCCGTGGGGCTGCGGGCTTTCCGGCGGCCGTCAGCCTCGGCGACACCTGCGACAACGTGGCGCCGCCGCGCCAGCCTGCGAAGCATTTTCCGGTAGGGCCGCGTCTCTGGCGACAGCTCCCACGCCCGAAGAGCCAGGAGGGAAAGCCGTGCCTCGTTGGAAAGCTCTTTGGCAGCCGCTCGCGTGGCCCCACAGCCAGTGGGGCTGCGGGCTTTCCGTCGGCCGTCAGCCTCGTCGAAACCGGCGCCCACGTGGCGCCGCCGCGCCAGCCTGCGAAGCATTTTCCGGTAGGGCCGCGGCTGTGGCGACAGCTCCCACGCCCGAAGAGCCAGGAGGGAAAGCCGTGCCTCGTTGGAAAGCTCTTTGGCAGCCGCTCGCGTGGCCCCAGAGCCCGTGGGGCTGCGGTCTTTCCGGCGGCCGTCAGCCTCGGCGCCACCGGCGCCCACGTGGCGCCGCCGCGCCAGCCTGCGAAGCATTTTCCGGTAGGGCCGCGTCTCTGGAGACAGCTCCCAGGCCCGAAGAGCCAGGAGGGAAAGCCGTGCCTCATTGGAAAGCTCTTTGGCAGCCGCTCGCGTGGCCCCACAGCCCGTGGGGCTGCGGGCTTTCCGGCGGCCGTCAGCCTCGGCGACACCTGCACCCACGTGGCACCGCCGCCCCAGCCTGCGAAGCATTTTCCGGTAGGGCCGCGGCTGTGGCGACAGCTCCCACGCCCGAAGAGCCAGGAGGGAAAGCCGTGCCTCGTTGGAAAGCTCTTTGGCAGCCGCTCGCGTGGCCCCACAGCCAGTGGGGCTGCGGGCCTTCTGGCAGCCGTCAGCCTCGGCGCCACCGGCGCCCACGTGGCGCCGCCGCGCCAGCCTGCGAAGCATTTTCCGGTAGGGCCGCGGCTCTGGCGACAGCTCCCACGCCCGAAGAGCCAGGAGGGAAAGCCGTGCCTCGTTGGAAAGCTCTTTGGCAGCCGCTCGCGTGGCCCCACAGCCCGTGGGGCTGCGGGCTTTCCGGCGGCCGTCAGCCTCGGCGACACCAGTGCCCACGTGGCGCCGCCGCGCCAGCCTGAGAAGCATTTTCCGGTAGGGCCGCGTCTCTGGAGACAGCTCCCACGCCTGAAGAGCCAGGAGGGAAAGCCGTGCCTCGTTGGAAAGATCTTTGGCAGCCGCTCGCGTGGCCCCACAGCCCGTGGGGCTGCGGGCTTTCCGGCGGCCGTCAGCCTCGGCGACACCTGCGACCACGTGGCGCCGCCGTGCCAGCCTGCGAAGCATTTTCCGGTAGGGCCGCGTCTCTGGCGACAGCTCCCACGCCCGAAGAGCCAGGAGGGAAAGCCGTGCCTCGTTGGAAAGCTCTTTGGCAGCCGCTCGCGTGGCCCCACAGCCCGTGGGGCTGCGGGCTTTCCGGCGGCCGTCAGCCTCGGCGACAACAGTGCCAACGTGGCGCCGCCGCGCCAGCCTGCGAAGCATTTTCCGGTAGGGCCGCGGGTCTGGCGACAGCTCCCACGCCCAAAGAGCCAGGACGGAAAGCCGTGCCTCGTTGGAAAGCTCTTTGGCAGCTGCTCGAGTGGCCCCACAGCCCGTGGGGCTGCGGGCTTTCCGGCGGCCATCAGCCTCGGCGACACCTGCGACCACGTGGCGCCGCCGCGCCAGCCTGCGAAGCATTTTCCGGTAGGGCCGCGGCTCTGGCGACAGCTCCCATGCCCGAAGAGCCAGGAGGGAAAGCCGTGCCTCATTGGAAAGCTCTTTGGCAGCCGCTCGCGTGGCCCCACAGCCCGTGGGGCTGCGGGCTTCTCGGCGGCCGTCAGCCTCGGCGACACCTGTGGCCACGTGGCGCCGCCGCGCCAGCCTGCGAAGCATTTTCCAGTAGGGCCGCGTCTCTGGCGACAGCTCCCACGCCCGAAGAGCCAGGAGGGAAAGCCGTGCCTCGTTGGAAAGCTCTTTGGCAGCCGCTCGCGTGGCCCCACAGCCCGTGGGGCTGCGGGCTTTCCGGCGGCCGTCAGCCTCGGCGCCACCGGCGCCCACGTGGCGCCGCCGCGCCAGCCTGCGAAGCATTTTCCGGTAGGGCCGCGTCTCTGGCGACAGCTCCCACGCCCGAAGAGCCAGGAGGGAAAGCCGTGCCTCGTTGGAAAGCTCTTTGGCAGCCGCTCGCGTGGCCCCACAGCCCGTGGGGCTGCGGGCTTTTCGGCGGCCGTCAGCCTCGGCGACACCAGTGCCCACGTGGCGCCGCCGCGCCAGCCTGCGAAGCATTTTCCTGTAGGGCCGCGGCTATGGCGACAGCTCCCACGCCCGAAGAGCCAGGAGGGAAAGCCGTGCCTCGTTGGAAAGCTCTTTGGCAGCCGCTCGCGTGGCCCCACAGCCCGTGGGGCTGCGGGCTTTTCGGCGGCCGTCAGCCTCGGCGACACCAGTGCCCACGTGGCGCCGCCGCGCCAGCCTGCGAAGCATTTTCCGGTAGGGCCGCGTCTCTGGCGAGAGCTCCCACGCCCGAAGAGCCAGGAGGGAAAGCCGTGCCTCCTTGGAAAGCTCTTTGGCAGCCGCTCGCGTGGCCCCACAGCCCGTGGGGCTGCGGGCTTTTCGGCGGCCATCAGCCTCGGCGCCACCTGCGCCCACGTGGCGCCGCCGCACCAGCCTGCGAAGCATTTTCCGGTAGGGCCGCGTCTCTGGCGACAGCTCCCACGCCCGAAGAGCCAGGAGGGAAAGCCGTGCCTCGTTGGAAAGCTCTTTGGCAGCCGCTCACGTGGCCCCAGAGCCCGTGGGGCTGCGGGCTTTCCGGCGGCCGTCAGCCTCGGCGACACCTGCGACAACGTGGCGCCGCCGCGCCAGCCTGCGAAGCATTTTCCGGTAGGGCCGCGTCTCTGGCGACAGCTCCCACGCCCGAAGAGCCAGGAGGGAAAGCCGTGCCTCGTTGGAAAGCTCTTTGGCAGCCGCTCGCGTGGCCCCACAGCCAGTGGGGCTGCGGGCTTTCCGTCGGCCGTCAGCCTCGTCGAAACCGGCGCCCACGTGGCGCCGCCGCGCCAGCCTGCGAAGCATTTTCCGGTAGGGCCGCGGCTGTGGCGACAGCTCCCACGCCCGAAGAGCCAGGAGGGAAAGCCGTGCCTCGTTGGAAAGCTCTTTGGCAGCCGCTCGCGTGGCCCCAGAGCCCGTGGGGCTGCGGTCTTTCCGGCGGCCGTCAGCCTCGGCGCCACCGGCGCCCACGTGGCGCCGCCGCGCCAGCCTGCGAAGCATTTTCCGGTAGGGCCGCGTCTCTGGAGACAGCTCCCACGCCCGAAGAGCCAGGAGGGAAAGCCGTGCCTCATTGGAAAGCTCTTTGGCAGCCGCTCGCGTGGCCCCACAGCCCGTGGGGCTGCGGGCTTTCCGGCGGCCGTCAGCCTCGGCGACACCTGCACCCACGTGGCACCGCCGCCCCAGCCTGCGAAGCATTTTCCGGTAGGGCCGCGGCTGTGGCGACAGCTCCCACGCCCGAAGAGCCAGGAGGGAAAGCCGTGCCTCGTTGGAAAGCTCTTTGGCAGCCGCTCGCGTGGCCCCACAGCCAGTGGGGCTGCGGGCCTTCTGGCAGCCGTCAGCCTCGGCGCCACCGGCGCCCACGTGGCGCCGCCGCGCCAGCCTCCGAAGCATTTTCCGGTAGGGCCGCGGCTCTGGCGACAGCTCCCACGCCCGAAGAGCCAGGAGGGAAAGCCGTGCCTCGTTGGAAAGCTCTTTGGCAGCCGCTCGCGTGGCCCCACAGCCCGTGGGGCTGCGGGCTTTCCGGCGGCCGTCAGCCTCGGCGACACCAGTGCCCACGTGGCGCCGCCGCGCCAGCCTGAGAAGCATTTTCCGGTAGGGCCGCGTCTCTGGAGACAGCTCCCACGCCTGAAGAGCCAGGAGGGAAAGCCGTGCCTCGTTGGAAAGATCTTTGGCAGCCGCTCGCGTGGCCCCACAGCCCGTGGGGCTGCGGGCTTTCCGGCGGCCGTCAGCCTCGGCGACACCTGCGACCACGTGGCGCCGCCGTGCCAGCCTGCGAAGCATTTTCCGGTAGGGCCGCGTCTCTGGCGACAGCTCCCACGCCCGAAGAGCCAGGAGGGAAAGCCGTGCCTCGTTGGAAAGCTCTTTGGCAGCCGCTCGCGTGGCCCCACAGCCCGTGGGGCTGCGGGCTTTCCGGCGGCCGTCAGCCTCGGCGACACCGGCGCCCATGTGGCGCCGCCGCGCCAGCCTGCGAAGCATTTTCCGGTAGGGCCGCGGCTGTGGCGACAGCTCCCACGCCCGAAGAGCCAGGAGGGAAAGCCGTGCCTCGTTGGAAAGCTCTTTGGCAGCCGCTCGCATGGCCCCATAGCCCGTGGGGCTGCAGGCTTTCCGGCGGCCATCAGCCTCGGCGACACCAGGGCACACGTGGCGCCGCCGTGCCAGCCTGCGAAGCATTTTCCTGTAGGACCGCGGCTCTAGCGACAGCTCCCACGCCCGAAGAGCCAGGACGTAAAGCCGTGCCTCGTTGGAAAGCTCTTTGGCAACCGCTCGCGTGGCCCCACAGCCCGTGGGGCTGCGGGCTTTCCGGCGGCCGTCAGCCTCGGCGACACCTGCGACCACGTGGCGCCGCCGCGCCAGCCTGCGAAGCATTTTCCGGTAGGGCCGCATCTCTGGCGACAGCTCCCACGCCCGAAGAGCCAGGAGGGAAAGCCGTGCCTCGTTGGAAAGCTCTTTGGCAGCCGCTCGCGTGGCCCCACAGCCCGTGGGGCTGCGGGCTTTTCGGCGGCCGTCAGCCTCGGCGACACCAGTGCCCACGTGGCGCCGCCGCGCCAGCCTGCGAAGCATTTTCCGGTAGGGCCGCGTCTCTGGCGACAGCTCCCACGCCCGAAGAGCCAGGAGGGAAAGCCGTGCCTCGTTGGAAAGCTCTTTGGCAGCCTCTCACGTGGCCCCAGAGCCCGTGGGGCTGCGGGCTTTCCGGCGGCCGTCAGCCTCGGCGACACCTGCGACCACGTGGCGCCGCCGCGCCAGCCTGCGAAGCATTTTCCGGTAGGGCCGCGTCTCTGGCGACAGCTCCCACGCCCGAAGAGCCAGGAGGGAAAGCCGTGCCTCGTTGGAAAGCTCTTTGGCAGCCGCTCGCGTGGCCCCACAGCCAGTGGGGCTGCGGGCTTTCCGGCGGCCGTCAGCCTCGTCGACACCGGCGCCCACGTGGCGCCGCCGCGCCAGCCTGCGAAGCATTTTCCGGTAGGGCCGCGGCTGTGGCGACAGCTCCCACGCCCGAAGAGCCAGGAGGGAAAGCCGTGCCTCGTTGGAAAGCTCTTTGGCAGCCGCTCGCGTGGCCCCAGAGCCCGTGGGGCTGCGGGCTTTCCGGCGGCCGTCAGCCTCGGCGACACCGGCGCCCACGTGGCGCCGCCGCGCCAGCCTGCGAAGCATTTTCCGGTAGGGCCGCGTCTCTGGCGACAGCTCCCACGCCCGAAGAGCCAGGAGGGAAAGCCGTGCCTCATTGGAAAGCTCTTTGGCAGCCGCTCGCGTGGCCCCACAGCCCGTGGGGCTGCGGGCTTTCCGGCGGCCGTCAGCCTCGGCGACACCTGCACCCACGTGGCACCGCCGCCCCAGCCTGCGAAGCATTTTCCGGTAGGGCCGCGGCTGTGGCGACAGCTCCCACGCCCGAAGAGCCAGGAGGGAAAGCCGTGCCTCGTTGGAAAGCTCTTTGGCAGCCGCTCGCGTGGCCCCACAGCCAGTGGGGCTGCGGGCCTTCCGGCAGCCGTCAGCCTCGGCGCCACCGGCGCCCACGTGGCGCCGCCGCGCCAGCCTGCGAAGCATTTTCCGGTAGGGCCGCGGCTGTGGCGACAGCTCCCACGCCCGAAGAGCCAGGAGGGAAAGCCGTGCCTCGTTGGAAAGCTCTTTGGCAGCCGCTCGCGTGGCCCCACAGCCCATGGGGCTGCAGGCTTTCCGGCGGCCGTCAGCCTCGGCGACACCAGTGCCCACGTGGCGCCGCCGCGCCAGCCTGCGAAGCATTTTCCGGTAGGGCCGCGTCTCTGGAGACAGCTCCCACGCCTGAAGAGCCAGGAGAGAAAGCCGTGCCTCGTTGGAAAGATCTTTGGCAGCCGCTCGCGTGGCCCCACAGCCCGTGGGGCTGCGGGCTTTCCGGCGGCCGTCAGCCTCGGCGACACCTGCGACCACGTGGCGCCGCCGCGCCAGCCTGCGAAGCATTTTCCGGTAGGGCCGCGGCTCTGGCGACAGCTCCCACGCCCGAAGAGCCAGGAGGGAAAGCCGTGCCTCGTTGGAAAGCTCTTTGGCAGCCGCTCGCGTGGCCCCAGAGCCCGTGGGGCTGCGGGCTTTCCGGCGGCCGTCAGCCTCGGCGACACCGGCGCCCATGTGGCGCCGCCGCGCCAGCCTGCGAAGCATTTTCCGGTAGGGCCGCGGCTGTGGCGACAGCTCCCACGCCCGAAGAGCCAGGAGGGAAAGCCGTGCCTCGTTGGAAAGCTCTTTGGCAGCCGCTCGCATGGCCCCATAGCCCGTGGGGCTGCGGGCTTTCCGGCGGCCATCAGCCTCGGCGACACCAGGGCACACGTGGCGCCGCCGTGCCAGCCTGCGAAGCATTTTCCGGTAGGACCGCGGCTCTAGCGACAGCTCCCACGCCCGAAGAGCCAGGACGGAAAGCCGTGCCTCGTTGGAAAGCTCTTTGGCAACCGCTCGCGTGGCCCCACAGCCCGTGGGGCTGCGGGCTTTCCGGCGGCCGTCAGCCTCGGCGACACCTGCGACCACGTGGCGCCGCCGCGCCAGCCTGCGAAGCATTTTCCGGTAGGGCCGCGGCTCTGGCGACAGCTCCCACGCCCGAAGAGCCAGGAGGGAAAGCCGTGCCTCGTTGGAAAGCTCTTTGGCAGCCGCTCGCGTGGCCCCACAGCCCGTGGGGCTGCGGGCCTTCCGTCAGCCGTCAGCCTCGGCGCCACCGGCGCCCACGTGGCGCCCCCGCGCCAGCCTGCGAAGCATTTTCCGGTAGGGCCGCGTCTCTGGCGACAGCTCCCACGCCCGAAGAGCCAGGAGGGAAAGCCGTGCCTCGTTGGAAAGCTCTTTGGCAGCCGCTCGTGTGGCCCCACAGCCCGTGGGCTGCGGGCTTTCCGGCGGCCGTCAGCCTCGGCGACACCAGTGCCCACGTGGCGCCGCCGCGCCTGCCTGCGAAGCATTTTCCGGTAGGGCCGCGGCTGTGGCGGCAGCTCCCACGCCCGAAGAGCCAGGAGGGAAAGCCGTGCCTCGTTGGAAACCTCTTTGGCAGCCGCTCGCGTGGCCCCACAGCCCGTGGGGCTGCGGGCTTTCCGGCGGCCGTCAGCCTCGGCGACACCGGCCCCCACGTGGCGCCGCCGCGCCAGCCTGCGAAGCATTTTCCGGTAGGGCCGCGGCTGTGGCGACAGCTCCCACGCCCGAAGAGCCAGGAGGGAAAGCCGTGCCTCGTTGGAAACCTCTTTGGCAGCCGCTCGCGTGGCCCCACAGCCCGTGGGGCTGCGGGCTTTCCGGCGGCTGTCAGCCTCGGCGACACCGGCGCCCACGTGGCGCCGCCGCGCCAGCCTGCGAAGCATTTTCCGGTAGGGCCGCGGCTCTGGCGACAGCTCCCACGCCCGAAGAGCCAGGAGGGAAAGCCGTGCCTCGTTGGAAAGCTCTTTGGCAGCCGCTCGCGTGGCCCCACAGCCCGTGGGGCTGCGGGCTTTCCGGCGGCCGTCAGCCTCGGCGACACCAGTGCCCACGTGGCGCCGCCGCGCCAGCCTGCGAAGCATTTTCCGGTAGGGCCGCGTCTCTGGCGACAGCTCCCACGCCTGAAGAGCCAGGAGGGAAAGCCGTGCCTCGTTGGAAAGCTCTTTGGCAGCCGCTCGCGTGGCCCCACAGCCTGTGGGGCTGCGGGCTTTCCGGCGGCCGTCAGCCTCGGCGACACCTGCGACCACGTGGCGCCGCCGTGCCAGCCTGCGAAGCATTTTCCGGTAGGGCCGCGTCTCTGGCGACAGCTCCCACGCCCGAAGAGCCAGGAGGGAAAGCCGTGCCTCGTTGGAAAGCTCTTTGGCTGCCGCTCGCATGGCCCCATAGCCCGTGGGGCTGCGGGCTTTCCGGCGGCCGTCAGCCTCGGCGACACCGGCCCCCACGTGGCGCCGCCGCGCCAGCCTGCGAAGCATTTTCCGGTAGGGCCGCGGCTCTGGCGACAGCTCCCACGCCCGAAGAGCCAGGACGGAAAGCCGTGCCTCGTTGGAAAGCTCTTTGGCAACCGCTCGCGTGGCCCCACAGCCCGTGGGGCTGCGGGCTTTCCGGCGGCCCTCAGCCTCGGCGACACCAGTGCCCACGTGGCGCCGCCGCGCCAGCCTGCGAAGCATTTTCCGGTAGGGCCGCGGCTCTGGCGACAGCTCCCACGCCTGAAGAGCCAGGAGGGAAAGCCGTGCCTCGTTGGAAAGCTCTTTGGCAGCCGCTCGCGTGGCCCCACAGCCTGTGGGGCTGCGGGCTTTCCGGCGGCCGTCAGCCTCGGCGACACCTGCGACCACGTGGCGCCGCCGTGCCAGCCTGCGAAGCATTTTCCGGTAGGGCCGCGTCTCTGGCGACAGCTCCCACGCCCGAAGAGCCAGGAGGGAAAGCCGTGCCTCGTTGGAAAGCTCTTTGGCTTCCGCTCGCATGGCCCCATAGCCCGTGGGGCTGCGGGCTTTCCAGCGGCCGTCAGCCTCGGCGACACCGGCCCCCACGTGGCGCCGCCGCGCCAGCCTGCGAAGCATTTTCCGGTAGGGCCGCGGCTCTGGCGACAGCTCCCACGCCCGAAGAGCCAGGACGGAAAGCCGTGCCTCGTTGGAAAGCTCTTTGGCAACCGCTCGCGTGGCCCCACAGCCCGTGGGGCTGCGGGCTTTCCGGCGGCCGTCAGCCTCGGCGACACCAGTGCCCACGTGGCGCCGCCGCGCCAGCCTGCGAAGCATTTTCCGGTAGGGCCGCATCTCTGGCGACAGCTCCCACGCCCGAAGAGCCAGGAGGGAAAGCCGTGCCTCGTTGGAAAGCTCTTTGGCAGCCGCTCGCGTGGCCCCACAGCCCGTGGGGCTGCGGGCCTTCCGTCAGCCGTCAGCCTCGGCGCCACCGGCGCCCACGTGGCGCCGCCGCGCCAGCCTGCGAAGCATTTTCCGGTAGGGCCGCGTCTCTGGCGACAGCTCCCACGCCCGAAGAGCCAGGAGGGAAAGCCGTGCCTCGTTGGAAAGCTCTTTGGCAGCCGCTCGCGTGGCCCCACAGCCCGTGGGGCTGCGGGCTTTCCGGCGGCCGTCAGCCTCGGCGACACCAGTGCCCACGTGGCGCCGCACCGCCAGCCTGCGAAGCATTTTCCGGTAGGGCCGCGGCTCTGGCGACAGCTCCCACGCCCGAAGAGCCAGGAGGGAAAGCCGTGCCTCGTTGGAAAGCTCTTTGGCAGCCGCTCGCGTGGCCCCAGAGCCCGTGGGGCTGCGGGCTTTCCGGCGGCCGTCAGCCTCGGCGACACCGGCCCCCACGTGGCGCCGCCGCGCCAGCCTGCGAAGCATTTTCCGGTAGGGCCGCGGCTCTGGCGACAGCTCCCACGCCCGAAGAGCCAGGACGGAAAGCCGTGCCTCGTTGGAAAGCTCTTTGGCAGCCGCTCGCGTGGCCCCACAGCCCGTGGGGCTGCGGGCTTTCCGGCGGCCGTCAGCCTCGGCGACACCGGCGCCCACGTGGCGCCGCCGCGCCAGCCTGCGAAGCATTTTCCGGTAGGGCCGCGGCTCTGGCGACAGCTCCCACGCCCGAAGAGCCAGGAGGGAAAGCCGTGCCTCATTGGAAAGCTCTTTGGCAGCCGCTCGCATGGCCCCACAGCCCGTGGGGCTGCGGGCTTTCCGGCGGCCGTCAGCCTCGGCGCCACCGGCGCCCATGTGGCACCGCCGCGCCAGCCTGCGAAGCATTTTCCGGTAGGGCCACGGCTCTGGCGACAGCTCCCACGCCCGAAGAGCCAGGAGGGAAAGCCGTGCCTCGTTGGAAAGCTCTTTGGCAGCCGCTCGCGTGGCCCCACAGCCCGTGGGGCTGCGGGCTTTCCGGCGGCCGTCAGCCTCGGCGACACCAGTGCCCACGTGGCGCCGCCGCGCCAGCCTGCGAAGCATTTTCCGGTAGGGCCGCGGCTCTGGCGACAGCTCCCACGCCCGAAGAGCCAGGAGGGAAAGCCGTGCCTCCTTGGAAAGCTCTTTGGCAGCCGCTCGCGTGGCCCCACAGCCCGTGGGGCTGCGGGCTTTTCGCCGGCCATCAGCCTCGGCGACACCTGCGCCCACGTGGCGCCGCCGCACCAGCCTGCGAAGCATTTTCCGGTAGGGCCGCGTCTCTGGCGACAGCTCCCACGCCCGAAGAGCCAGGAGGGAAAGCCGTGCCTCGTTGGAAAGCTCTTTGGCAGCCGCTCGCGTGGCCCCACAGCCCGTGGGGCTGCGGGCTTTCCGGCGGCCGTCAGCCTCGGCGACACCTGCGAGCACGTGGCGCCGCCGCGCCAGCCTGCGAAGCATTTTCCGGTAGGGCCGCGGCTCTGGCGACAGCTCCCACGCCCGAAGAGCCAGGAGGGAAAGCCGTGCCTCGTTGGAAAGCTCTTTGGCAGCCGCTCGCGTGGCCCCACAGCCAGTGGGGCTGCGGGCTTTCCGTCGGCCGTCAGCCTCGTCGAAACCGGCGCCCACGTGGCGCCGCCGCGCCAGCCTGCGAAGCATTTTCCGGTAGGGCCGCGGCTCTGGCGACAGCTCCCACGCCCGAAGAGCCAGGAGGGAAAGCCGTGCCTCGTTGGAAAGCTCTTTGGCAGCCGCTCGCGTGGCCCCAGAGCCCGTGGGGCTGCGGGCTTTCCGGCGGCCGTCAGCCTCGGCGCCACCGGCGCCCACGTGGCGCCGCGGCGCCAGCCTGCGAAGCATTTTCCGGTAGGGCCGCGTCTCTGGCGACAGCTCCCACGCCCGAAGAGCCAGGAGGGAAAGCCGTGCCTCATTGGAAAGCTCTTTGGCAGCCGCTCGCGTGGCCCCACAGCCCGTGGGGCTGCGGGCTTTCCGGCGGCCGTCAGCCTCGGCGACACCTGCACCCACGTGGCACCGCCGCCCCAGCCTGCGAAGCATTTTCCGGTAGGGCCGCGGCTGTGGCGACAGCTCCCACGCCCGAAGAGCCAGGAGGGAAAGCCGTGCCTCGTTGGAAAGCTCTTTGGCAGCCGCTCGCGTGGCCCCACAGCCAGTGGGGCTGCGGGCCTTCTGGCAGCCGTCAGCCTCGGCGCCACCGGCGCCCACGTGGCGCCGCCGCGCCAGCCTGCGAAGCATTTTCCGGTAGGGCCGCGTCTCTGGCGACAGCTCCCACGCCCGAAGAGCCAGGAGGGAAAGCCGTGCCTCGTTGGAAAGCTCTTTGGCAGCCGCTCGCGTGGCCCCACAGCCCGTGGGGCTGCGGGCTTTCTGGCGGCCATCAGCCTCGGCGACACCGGCGCCCACGTGGCGCCGCCGCGCCAGCCTGCGAAGCATTTTCCGGTAGGGCCGCGGCTCTGGCGACAGCTCCCACGCCCGAAGAGCCAGGAGGGAAAGCCGTGCCTCGTTGGAAAGCTCTTTGGCAGCCGCTCGCGTGGCCCCATAGCCCGTGGGGCTGCGGGCTTTCCAGCGGCCATCAGCCTCGGCGACACCAGGGCACACGTGGCCCCGCCGCGCCAGCCTGCGAAACATTTTCCTGTAGGGCCGCGGCTCTGGCGACAGCTCCCACGCCCGAAGAGCCAGGAGGGAAAGCCGTGCCTCGTTGGAAAGCTCTTTGGCAGCCGCTCGCGTGGCCCCACAGCCCGTGGGGCTGCGGGCTTTCCGGCGGCCGTCAGCCTCGGCGACAACAGTGCCAACGTGGCGCCGCCGCGCCAGCCTGCGAAGCATTTTCCGGTAGGGCCGCGGGTCTGGCGACAGCTCCCACGCCCAAAGAGCCAGGACGGAAAGCCGTGCCTCGTTGGAAATCTCTTTGGCAGCTGCTCGAGTGGCCCCACAGCCCGTGGGGCTGCGGGCTTCTCGGCGGCCGTCAGCCTCGGCGACACCTGTGGCCACGTGGCGCCGCCGCGCCAGCCTGCGAAGCATTTTCCAGTAGGGCCGCGTCTCTGGCGACAGCTCCCACGCCCGAAGAGCCAGGAGGGAAAGCCGTGCCTCGTTGGAAAGCTCTTTGGCAGCCGCTCGCGTGGCCCCAGAGCCCGTGGGGCTGCGGGCTTTCCGGCGGCCGTCAGCCTCGGCGCCACCGGCGCCCACGTGGCGCCGCCGCGCCAGCCTGCGAAGCATTTTCCGGTAGGGCCGCGTCTCTGGCGAGAGCTCCCACGCCCGAAGAGCCAGGAGGGAAAGCCGTGCCTCGTTGGAAAGCTCTTTGGCAGCCGCTCGCGTGGCCCCACAGCCCGTGGGGCTGCGGGCTTTTCGGCGGCCGTCAGCCTCGGCGACACCAGTGCCCACGTGGCGCCGCCGCGCCAGCCTGCGAAGCATTTTCCGGTAGGGCCGCGTCTCTGGCGACAGCTCCCACGCCCGAAGAGCCAGGAGGGAAAGCCGTGCCTCCTTGGAAAGCTCTTTGGCAGCCGCTCGCGTGGCCCCACAGCCCGTGGGGCTGCGGGCTTTTCGGCGGCCATCAGCCTCGGCGCCACCTGCGCCCACGTGGCGCCGCCGCACCAGCCTGCGAAGCATTTTCCGGTAGGGCCGCGTCTCTGGCGACAGCTCCCACGCCCGAAGAGCCAGGAGGGAAAGCCGTGCCTCGTTGGAAAGCTCTTTGGCAGCCGCTCACGTGGCCCCACAGCCCGTGGGGCTGCGGGCTTTCCGGCGGCCGTCAGCCTCGGCGACACCTGCGAGCACGTGGCGCCGCCGCGCCAGCCTGCGAAGCATTTTCCGGTAGGGCCGCGTCTCTGGCGACAGCTCCCACGCCCGAAGAGCCAGGAGGGAAAGCCGTGCCTCGTTGGAAAGCTCTTTGGCAGCCGCTCGCGTGGCCCCACAGCCAGTGGGGCTGCGGGCTTTCCGTCGGCCGTCAGCCTCGTCGAAACCGGCGCCCACGTGGCGCCGCCGCGCCAGCCTGCGAAGCATTTTCCGGTAGGGCCGCGGCTGTGGCGACAGCTCCCACGCCCGAAGAGCCAGGAGGGAAAGCCGTGCCTCGTTGGAAAGCTCTTTGGCAGCCGCTCGCGTGGCCCCAGAGCCCGTGGGGCTGCGGTCTTTCCGGCGGCCGTCAGCCTCGGCGCCACCGGCGCCCACGTGGCGCCGCCGCGCCAGCCTGCGAAGCATTTTCCGGTAGGGCCGCGTCTCTGGCGACAGCTCCCACGCCCGAAGAGCCAGGAGGGAAAGCCGTGCCTCATTGGAAAGCTCTTTGGCAGCCGCTCGCGTGGCCCCACAGCCCGTGGGGCTGCGGGCTTTCCGGCGGCCGTCAGCCTCGGCGACACCTGCACCCACGTGGCACCGCCGCCCCAGCCTGCGAAGCATTTTCCGGTAGGGCCGCGGCTGTGGCGACAGCTCCCACGCCCGAAGAGCCAGGAGGGAAAGCCGTGCCTCGTTGGAAAGCTCTTTGGCAGCCGCTCGCGTGGCCCCACAGCCAGTGGGGCTGCGGGCCTTCTGGCAGCCGTCAGCCTCGGCGCCACCGGCGCCCACGTGGCGCCGCCGCGCCAGCCTGCGAAGCATTTTCCGGTAGGGCCGCGGCTCTGGCGACAGCTCCCACGCCCGAAGAGCCAGGAGGGAAAGCCGTGCCTCGTTGGAAAGCTCTTTGGCAGCCGCTCGCGTGGCCCCACAGCCCGTGGGGCTGCGGGCTTTCCGGCGGCCGTCAGCCTCGGCGACACCAGTGTCCACGTGGCGCCGCCGCGCCAGCCTGAGAAGCATTTTCCGGTAGGGCCGCGTCTCTGGAGACAGCTCCCACGCCTGAAGAGCCAGGAGGGAAAGCCGTGCCTCGTTGGAAAGATCTTTGGCAGCCGCTCGCGTGGCCCCACAGCCCGTGGGGCTGCGGGCTTTCCGGCGGCCGTCAGCCTCGGCGACACCTGCGACCACGTGGCGCCGCCGTGCCAGCCTGCGAAGCATTTTCCGGTAGGGCCGCGTCTCTGGCGACAGCTCCCACGCCCGAAGAGCCAGGAGGGAAAGCCGTGCCTCGTTGGAAAGCTCTTTGGCAGCCGCTCGCGTGGCCCCACAGCCCGTGGGGCTGCGGGCTTTCCGGCGGCCGTCAGCCTCGGCGACACCGGCGCCCATGTGGCGCCGCCGCGCCAGCCTGCGAAGCATTTTCCGGTAGGGCCGCGGCTGTGGCGACAGCTCCCACGCCCGAAGAGCCAGGAGGGAAAGCCGTGCCTCGTTGGAAAGCTCTTTGGCAGCCGCTCGCATGGCCCCATAGCCCGTGGGGCTGCAGGCTTTCCGGCGGCCATCAGCCTCGGCGACACCAGGGCACACGTGGCGCCGCCGTGCCAGCCTGCGAAGCATTTTCCTGTAGGACCGCGGCTCTAGCGACAGCTCCCACGCCCGAAGAGCCAGGACGTAAAGCCGTGCCTCGTTGGAAAGCTCTTTGGCAACCGCTCGCGTGGCCCCACAGCCCGTGGGGCTGCGGGCTTTCCGGCGGCCGTCAGCCTCGGCGACACCTGCGACCACGTGGCGCCGCCGCGCCAGCCTGCGAAGCATTTTCCGGTAGGGCCGCATCTCTGGCGACAGCTCCCACGCCCGAAGAGCCAGGAGGGAAAGCCGTGCCTCGTTGGAAAGCTCTTTGGCAGCCGCTCGCGTGGCCCCACAGCCCGTGGGGCTGCGGGCTTTTCGGCGGCCGTCAGCCTCGGCGACACCAGTGCCCACGTGGCGCCGCCGCGCCAGCCTGCGAAGCATTTTCCGGTAGGGCCGCGGCTCTGGCGACAGCTCCCACGCCCGAAGAGCCAGGAGGGAAAGCCGTGCCTCGTTGGAAAGCTCTTTGGCAGCCGCTCGCGTGGCCCCACAGCCCGTGGGGCTGCGGGCTTTTCGGCGGCCGTCAGCCTCGGCGACACCAGTGCCCACGTGGCGCCGCCGCGCCAGCCTGCGAAGCATTTTCCGGTAGGGCCGCGTCTCTGGCGACAGCTCCCACGCCCGAAGAACCAGGAGGGAAAGCCGTGCCTCGTTGGAAAGCTCTTTGGCAGCCTCTCACGTGGCCCCAGAGCCCGTGGGGCTGCGGGCTTTCCGGCGGCCGTCAGCCTCGGCGACACCTGCGAGCACGTGGCGCCGCCGCGCCAGCCTGCGAAGCATTTTCCGGTAGGGCCGCGGCTCTGGCGACAGCTCCCACGCCTGAAGAGCCAGGAGGGAAAGCCGTGCCTCGTTGGAAAGCTCTTTGGCAGCCGCTCGCGTGGCCCCAGAGCCAGTGGGGCTGCGGGCTTTCCGTCGGCCGTCAGCCTCGTCGACACCGGCGCCCACGTGGCGCCGCCGCGCCAGCCTGCGAAGCATTTTCCGGTAGGGCCGCGGCTGTGGCGACAGCTCCCACGCCCGAAGAGCCAGGAGGGAAAGCCGTGCCTCGTTGGAAAGCTCTTTGGCAGCCGCTCGCGTGGCCCCAGAGCCCGTGGGGCTGCGGGCTTTCCGGCGGCCGTCAGCCTCGGCGACACCGGCGCCCACGTGGCGCCGCCGCGCCAGCCTGCGAAGCATTTTCCGGTAGGGCCGCGTCTCTGGCGACAGCTCCCACGCCCGAAGAGCCAGGAGGGAAAGCCGTGCCTCATTGGAAAGCTCTTTGGCAGCCGCTCGCGTGGCCCCACAGCCCGTGGGGCTGCGGGCTTTCCGGCGGCCGTCAGCCTCGGCGACACCTGCACCCACGTGGCACCGCCGCCCCAGCCTGCGAAGCATTTTCCGGTAGGGCCGCGGCTGTGGCGACAGCTCCCACGCCCGAAGAGCCAGGAGGGAAAGCCGTGCCTCGTTGGAAAGCTCTTTGGCAGCCGCTCGCGTGGCCCCACAGCCAGTGGGGCTGCGGGCCTTCCGGCAGCCGTCAGCCTCGGCGCCACCGGCGCCCACGTGGCGCCGCCGCGCCAGCCTGCGAAGCATTTTCCGGTAGGGCCGCGGCTGTGGCGACAGCTCCCACGCCCGAAGAGCCAGGAGGGAAAGCCGTGCCTCGTTGGAAAGCTCTTTGGCAGCCGCTCGCGTGGCCCCACAGCCCGTGGGGCTGCAGGCTTTCCGGCGGCCGTCAGCCTCGGCGACACCAGTGCCCACGTGGCGCCGCACCGCCAGCCTGAGAAGCATTTTCCGGTAGGGCCGCGTCTCTGGAGACAGCTCCCACGCCTGAAGAGCCAGGAGAGAAAGCCGTGCCTCGTTGGAAAGATCTTTGGCAGCCGCTCGCGTGGCCCCACAGCCCGTGGGGCTGCGGGCTTTCCGGCGGCCGTCAGCCTCGGCGACACCTGCGCCCACGTGGCGCCGCCGCGCCAGCCTGCGAAGCATTTTCCGGTAGGGCCGCGGCTCTGGCGACAGCTCCCACGCCCGAAGAGCCAGGAGGGAAAGCCGTGCCTCGTTGGAAAGCTCTTTGGCAGCCGCTCGCGTGGCCCCAGAGCCCGTGGGGCTGCGGGCTTTCCGGCGGCCGTCAGCCTCGGCGACACCGGCGCCCATGTGGCGCCGCCGCGCCAGCCTGCGAAGCATTTTCCGGTAGGGCCGCGGCTGTGGCGACAGCTCCCACGCCCGAAGAGCCAGGAGGGAAAGCCGTGCCTCGTTGGAAAGCTCTTTGGCAGCCGCTCGCATGGCCCCATAGCCCGTGGGGCTGCGGGCTTTCCGGCGGCCATCAGCCTCGGCGACACCAGGGCACACGTGGCGCCGCCGTGCCAGCCTGCGAAGCATTTTCCGGTAGGACCGCGGCTCTAGCGACAGCTCCCACGCCCGAAGAGCCAGGAGGGAAAGCCGTGCCTCGTTGGAAAGCTCTTTGGCAACCGCTCGCGTGGCCCCACAGCCCGTGGGGCTGCGGGCTTTCCGGCGGCCGTCAGCCTCGGCGACACCTGCGACCACGTGGCGCCGCCGCGCCAGCCTGCGAAGCATTTTCCGGTAGGGCCGCATCTCTGGCGACAGCTCCCACGCCCGAAGAGCCAGGAGGGAAAGCCGTGCCTCGTTGGAAAGCTCTTTGGCAGCCGCTCGCGTGGCCCCACAGCCCGTGGGGCTGCGGGCCTTCCGTCAGCCGTCAGCCTCGGCGCCACCGGCGCCCACGTGGCGCCCCCGCGCCAGCCTGCGAAGCATTTTCCGGTAGGGCCGCGTCTCTGGCGACAGCTCCCACGCCCGAAGAGCCAGGAGGGAAAGCCGTGCCTCGTTGGAAAGCTCTTTGGCAGCCGCTCGTGTGGCCCCACAGCCCGTGGGGCTGCGGGCTTTCCGGCGGCCGTCAGCCTCGGCGACACCAGTGCCCACGTGGCGCCGCCGCGCCAGCCTGCGAAGCATTTTCCGGTAGGGCCGCGGCTGTGGCGGCAGCTCCCACGCCCGAAGAGCCAGGAGGGAAAGCCGTGCCTCGTTGGAAACCTCTTTGGCAGCCGCTCGCGTGGCCCCAGAGCCCGTGGGGCTGCGGGCTTTCCGGCGGCCGTCAGCCTCGGCGACACCGGCCCCCACGTGGCGCCGCCGCGCCAGCCTGCGAAGCATTTTCCGGTAGGGCCGCGGCTGTGGCGACAGCTCCCACGCCCGAAGAGCCAGGAGGGAAAGCCGTGCCTCGTTGGAAACCTCTTTGGCAGCCGCTCGCGTGGCCCCACAGCCCGTGGGGCTGCGGGCTTTCCGGCGGCCGTCAGCCTCGGCGACACCGGCGCCCACGTGGCGCCGCCGCGCCAGCCTGCGAAGCATTTTCCGGTAGGGCCGCGGCTCTGGCGACAGCTCCCACGCCCGAAGAGCCAGGAGGGAAAGCCGTGCCTCGTTGGAAAGCTCTTTGGCAGCCGCTCGCGTGGCCCCACAGCCCGTGGGGCTGCGGGCTTTCCGGCGGCCGTCAGCCTCGGCGACACCAGTGCCCACGTGGCGCCGCCGCGCCAGCCTGCGAAGCATTTTCCGGTAGGGCCGCGTCTCTGGCGACAGCTCCCACGCCTGAAGAGCCAGGAGGGAAAGCCGTGCCTCGTTGGAAAGCTCTTTGGCAGCCGCTCGCGTGGCCCCACAGCCTGTGGGGCTGCGGGCTTTCCGGCGGCCGTCAGCCTCGGCGACACCTGCGACCACGTGGCGCCGCCGTGCCAGCCTGCGAAGCATTTTCCGGTAGGGCCGCGTCTCTGGCGACAGCTCCCACGCCCGAAGAGCCAGGAGGGAAAGCCGTGCCTCGTTGGAAAGCTCTTTGGCAGCCGCTCGCATGGCCCCATAGCCCGTGGGGCTGCGGGCTTTCCGGCGGCCGTCAGCCTCGGCGACACCGGCCCCCACGTGGCGCCGCCGCGCCAGCCTGCGAAGCATTTTCCGGTAGGGCCGCGGCTCTGGCGACAGCTCCCACGCCCGAAGAGCCAGGACGGAAAGCCGTGCCTCGTTGGAAAGCTCTTTGGCAACCGCTCGCGTGGCCCCACAGCCCGTGGGGGCTGCGGGCTTTCCGGCGGCCGTCAGCCTCGGCGACACCAGTGCCCACGTGGCGCCGCCGCGCCAGCCTGCGAAGCATTTTCCGGTAAGGGCCGCATCTCTGGCGACAGCTCCCACGCCCGAAGAGCCAGGAGGGAAAGCCGTGCCTCGTTGGAAAGCTCTTTGGCAGCCGCTCGCGTGGCCCCACAGCCCGTGGGGCTGCGGGCCTTCCGTCAGCCGTCAGCCTCGGCGCCACCGGCGCCCACGTGGCGCCGCCGCGCCAGCCTGCGAAGCATTTTCCGGTAGGGCCGCGGCTGTGGCGGCAGCTCCCACGCCCGAAGAGCCAGGAGGGAAAGCCGTGCCTCGTTGGAAAGCTCTTTGGCAGCCGCTCGCGTGGCCCCACAGCCCGTGGGGCTGCGGGCTTTCCGGCGGCCGTCAGCCTCGGCGACACCAGTGCCCACGTGGCGCCGCGCGCCAGCCTGCGAAGCATTTTCCGGTAGGGCCGCGTCTCTGGCGACAGCTCCCACGCCCGAAGAGCCAGGAGGGAAAGCCGTGCCTCGTTGGAAAGCTCTTTGGCAGCCGCTCGCGTGGCCCCACAGCCCGCGGGGCTGCGGGCTTTCCGGCGGCCGTCAGCCTCGGCGACACCAGTGCCCACGTGGCGCCGCCGCGCCAGCCTGCGAAGCATTTTCCGGTAGGACCGCGGCTCTGGCGACAGCTCCCACGCCGAAGAGCCAGGAGGGAAAGCCGTGCCTCGTTGGAAAGCTCTTTGGCAACCGCTCGCGTGGCCCCACAGCCCGTGGGGCTGCGGGCTTTCCGGCGGCCGTCAGCCTCGGCGACACCTGCGACCACGTGCGCCGCCGCGCCAGCCTGCGAAGCATTTTCCGGTAGGGCCGCATCTCTGGCGACAGCTCCCACGCCCGAAGAGCCAGGAGGGAAAGCCGTGCCTCGTTGGAAAGCTCTTTGGCAGCCGCTCGCGTGGCCCCACAGCCCGTGGGGCTGCGGCCTTCCGTCAGCCGTCAACTTCGGCGCCACCGGCGCCCACGTGGCGCCGCCGCGCCAGCCTGCGAAGCATTTTCCGGTAGGGCCGCGGCTCTGGCGACAGCTCCCACGCCCGAAGAGCCAGGAGGGAAAGCCGTGCCTCATTGGAAAGCTCTTTGGCAGCCGCTCGCATGGCCCCACAGCCCGTGGGGCTGCGGGCTTTCCGGCGGCCGTCAGCCTCGGCGCCACCGGCGCCCACGTGGCGCCGCCGCGCCAGCCTGCGAAGCATTTTCCGGTAGGGCCGCGGCTGTGGCGGCAGCTCCCACGCCCGAAGAGCCAGGAGGGAAAGCCGTGCCTCGTTGGAAACCTCTTTGGCAACCGCTCGCGTGGCCCCACAGCCCGTGGGGCTGCGGGCTTTCCGGCGGCCGTCAGCCTCGGCGACACCTGCGACCACGTGGCGCCGCCGCGCCAGCCTGCGAAGCATTTTCCGGTAGGGCCGCATCTCTGGCGACAGCTCCCACGCCCGAAGAGCCAGGAGGGAAAGCCGTGCCTCGTTGGAAAGCTCTTTGGCAGCCGCTCGCGTGGCCCCACAGCCCGTGGGGCTGCGGGCCTTCCGTCAGCCGTCAGCCTCGGCGCCACCGGCGCCCACGTGGCGCCGCCGCGCCAGCCTGCGAAGCATTTTCCGGTAGGGCCGCGTCTCTGGCGACAGCTCCCACGCCCGAAGAGCCAGGAGGGAAAGCCGTGCCTCGTTGGAAAGCTCTTTGGCAGCCGCTCGCGTGGCCCCACAGCCCGTGGGGCTGCGGGCTTTCCGGCGGCCGTCAGCCTCGGCGACACCAGTGCCCACGTGGCGCCGCACCGACAGCCTGCGAAGCATTTTCCGGTAGGGCCGTGGCTCTGGCGACAGCTCCCACGCCCGAAGAGCCAGGAGGGAAAGCCGTGCCTCGTTGGAAAGCTCTTTGGCAGCCGCTCGCGTGGCCCCACAGCCCGTGGGGCTGCGGGCTTTCCGGCGGCCGTCAGCCTCGGCGACACCGGCCCCCACGTGGCGCCGCCGCGCCAGCCTGCGAAGCATTTTCCGGTAGGGCCGCGGCTGTGGCGACAGCTCCCACGCCCGAAGAGCCAGGACGGAAAGCCGTGCCTCGTTGGAAAGCTCTTTGGCAGCCGCTCGCGTGGCCCCCACAGCCCGTGGGGCTGCGGGCTTTCCGGCGGCCGTCAGCCTCGGCGACACCGGCGCCCACGTGGCGCCGCCGCGCCAGCCTGCGAAGCATTTTCCGGTAGGGCCGCGGCTCTGGCGACAGCTCCCACGCCCGAAGAGCCAGGAGGGAAAGCCGTGCCTCATTGGAAAGCTCTTTGGCAGCCGCTCGCATGGCCCCACAGCCCGTGGGGCTGCGGGCTTTCCGGCGGCCGTCAGCCTCGGCGCCACCGGCGCCCACGTGGCGCCGCCGCGCCAGCCTGCGAAGCATTTTCCGGTAGGGCCGCGTCTCTGGCGACAGCTCCCACGCCCGAAGAGCCAGGAGGGAAAGCCGTGCCTCGTTGGAAAGCTCTTTGGCAGCCGCTCGCGTGGCCCCACAGCCCGTGGGGCTGCGGGCTTTCCGGCGGCCGTCAGCCTCGGCGACACCAGTGCCCACGTGGCGCCGCACCGCCAGCCTGCGAAGCATTTTCCGGTAGGGCCGCGGCTCTGGCGACAGCTCCCACGCCCGAAGAGCCAGGAGGGAAAGCCGTGCCTCGTTGGAAAGCTCTTTGGCAGCCGCTCGCGTGGCCCCACAGCCCGCGGGGCTGCGGGCTTTCCGGCGGCCGTCAGCCTCGGCGACACCAGTGCCCACGTGGCGCCGCCCGCGCCAGCCTGCGAAGCATTTTCCGGTAGGACCGCGGCTCTGGCGACAGCTCCCACGCCCGAAGAGCCAGGACGGAAAGCCGTGCCTCGTTGGAAAGCTCTTTGGCAACCGCTCGCGTGGCCCCACAGCCCGTGGGGCTGCGGGGCTTTCCGGCGGCCGTCAGCCTCGGCGACACCTGCGACCACGTGGCGCCGCCGCGCCAGCCTGCGAAGCATTTTCCGGTAGGGCCGCATCTCTGGCGACAGCTCCCACGCCCGAAGAGCCAGGAGGGAAAGCCGTGCCTCGTTGGAAAGCTCTTTGGCAGCCGCTCGCGTGGCCCCACAGCCCGTGGGGCTGCAGGCCTTCCGTCAGCCGTCAGCCTCGGCGCCACAGGCGCGCACGTGGCGCCGCCGCGTCAGCCTGCGAAGCATTTTCCGGTAGGGCCGCGTCTCTGGCGACAGCTCCCACGCCTGAAGAGCCAGGAGGGAAAGCCGTGCCTCGTTGGAAAGCTCTTTGGCAGCCGCTCGCGTGGCCCCACAGCCCGTGGTGCTGCGGGCTTTCCGGCAGCCGTCAGCCTCGGCGACACCAGTGCCCACGTGGCGCCGCACCGCCAGCCTGCGAAGCATTTTCCGGTAGGGCCGCGGCTCTGGCGACAGCTCCCACGCCCGAAGAGCCAGGAGGGAAAGCCGTGCCTCGTTGGAAAGCTCTTTGGCAGCCGCTCGCGTGGCCCCACAGCCCGTGGGGCTGCGGGCTTTCCGGCGGCCGTCAGCCTCGGCGACACTGGCCCCCACGTGGCGCCGCCGCGCCAGCCTGCGAAGCATTTTCCGGTAGGGCCGCGTCTCTGGCGACAGCTCCCACGCCCGAAGAGCCAGGAGGGAAAGCCGTGCCTCGTTGGAAAGCTCTTTGGCAGCCGCTCGCGTGGCCCCAGAGCCCGTGGGGCTGCGGGCTTTCCGGCGGCCGTCAGCCTCGGCGACACCGGCGCCCACGTGGCGCCGCCGTGCCAGCCTGCGAAGCATTTTCCGGTAGGGCCGCGGCTCTGGCGACAGCTCCCACGCCCGAAGAGCCAGGAGGGAAAGCCGTGCCTCATTGGAAAGCTCTTTGGCAGCCGCTCGCATGGCCCCACAGCCCGTGGGGCTGCGGGCTTTCCGGCGGCCATCAGCCTCGGCGCCACCGGCGCCCATGTGGCGCCGCCGCGCCAGCCTGCGAAGCATTTTCCGGTAAGGGCCGCGGCTCTGGCGACAGCTCCCACGCCCGAAGAGCCAGGAGGGAAAGCCGTGCCTCGTTGGAAAGCTCTTTGGCAGCCGCTCGCGTGGCCCCACAGCCCGTGGGGCTGCGGGCTTTCCGGCGGCCGTCAGCCTCGGCGACACCGGCGCCCACGTGGCGCCGCCGCGCCAGCCTGCGAAGCATTTTCCGGTAGGGCCGCGTCTCTGGCGACAGCTCCCACGCCCGAAGAGCCAGGAGGGAAAGCCGTGCCTCGTTGGAAAGCTCTTTGGCAGCCGCTCGCGTGGCCCCACAGCCCGTGGGGGCTGCGGGCTTTCCGGCGGCCGTCAGCCTCGGCGACACCGGCCCCCACGTGGCGCCGCCGCGCCAGCCTGCGAAGCATTTTCCGGTAGGGCCGCGTCTCTGGCGACAGCTCCCACGCCCGAAGAGCCAGGAGGGAAAGCCGTGCCTCGTTGGAAAGCTCTTTGGCAGCCGCTCGCGTGGCCCCAGAGCCCGTGGGGCTGCGGGCTTTCCGGCGGCCGTCAGCCTCGGCGACACCGGCGCCCACGTGGGCGCCGCCGTGCCAGCCTGCGAAGCATTTTCCGGTAGGGCCGCGGCTCTGGCGACAGCTCCCACGCCCGAAGAGCCAGGAGGGAAAGCCGTGCCTCATTGGAAAGCTCTTTGGCAGCCGCTCGCATGGCCCCACAGCCCGTGGGGCTGCGGGCTTTCCGGCGGCCGTCAGCCTCGGCGACACCAGTGCCCACGTGGCGCCGCCGCGCCAGCCTGCGAAGCATTTTCCGGTAGGGCCGCGGCTCTGGCGACAGCTCCCACGCCCGAAGAGCCAGGAGGGGAAAGCCGTGCCTCGTTGGAAAGCTCTTTGGCAGCCGCTCGCGTGGCCCCAGAGCCCGTGGGGCTGCGGGCTTTCCCGGCGGCCGTCAGCCTCGGCGACACCGGCGCCCACGTGGCGCCGCCGCGCCAGCCTCCGAAGCATTTTCCGGTAGGGCCGCGGCTCTGGCGACAGCTCCCACGCCCGAAGAGCCAGGAGGGAAAGCCGTGCCTCGTTGGAAAGCTCTTTGGCAGCCGCTCGCGTGGCAGGGCCCCGAGGCTGCCCGTGGGGCTGCGGCTTCCGGCGGCCGTCAGCCTCGGCGACACCAGTGCCCACGTGGCGCCGCACCGACAGCCTGCGAAGCATTTTCCGGTAGGGCCGCGGCTCTGGCGACAGCTCCCACGCTGAAGAGCCAGGAGGGAAAGCCGTGCCTCGTTGGAAAGCTCTTTGGCAGCCGCTCGCGTGGCCCCACAGCCCGTGGGGCTGCGGGCTTTCCGGCGGCCGTCAGCCTCGGCGACACCTGCGACCACGTGGCGCCGCCGTGCCAGCCTGCGAAGCATTTTCCGGTAGGGCCGCGTCTCTGGCGACAGCTCCCACGCCCGAAGAGCCAGGAGGGAAAGCCATGCCTCGTTGGAAAGCTCTTTGGCAGCCGCTCGCATGGCCCCATAGCCCGTGGGGCTGCGGGCTTTCCGGCGGCCATCAGCCTCGGCGACACCAGGGCACACGTGGCGCCGCCGTGCCAGCCTGCGAAGCATTTTCCGGTAGGACCGCGGCTCTGGCGACAGCTCCCACGCCCGAAGAGCCAGGACGGAAAGCCGTGCCTCGTTGGAAAGCTCTTTGGCAGCCGCTCGCGTGGCCCCACAGCCCGTGGGGCTGCGGGCCTTCCGTCAGCCGTCAGCCTCGGCGCCACCGGCGCCCACGTGGCGCCGCCGCGCCAGCCTGCGAAGCATTTTCCGGTAGGGCCGCGTCTCTGGCGACAGCTCCCACGCCCGAAGAGCCAGGAGGGAAAGCCGTGCCTCGTTGGAAAGCTCTTTGGCAGCCGCTCGCGTGGCCCCACAGCCCGTGGGGGCTGCGGGCTTTTCCGGCGGCCGTCAGCCTCGGCGACACCAGTGCCCACGTGGCGCCGCCGCGCCAGCCTGCGAAGCATTTTCCGGTAGGGCCGCGTCTCTGGCGACAGCTCCCACGCCCGAAGAGCCAGGAGGGAAAGCCGTGCCTCGTTGGAAAGCTCTTTGGCAGCCGCTCGCGTGGCCCCACAGCCCGTGGGGCTGCGGGCTTTCCGGCGGCCGTCAGCCTCGGCAACACCGGCGCCCACGTGGCGCCGCCGCGCCAGCCTGCGAAGCATTTTCCGGTAGGGCCGCGGCTGTGGCGACAGCTCCCACGCCCGAAGAGCCAGGAGGGAAAGCCGTGCCTCGTTGGAAACCTCTTTGGCAGCCGCTCGCGTGGCCCCACAGCCCGTGGGGCTGCGGGCTTTCCGGCGGCCGTCAGCCTCGGCGCCAGCGGCGCCCATGTGGCGCCGCCGCGCCAGCCTGCGAAGCATTTTCCGGTAGGGCCGCGGCTGTGGCGACAGCTCCCACGCCCGAAGAGCCAGGAGGGGAAAGCCGTGCCTCGTTGGAAAGCTCTTTGGCAGCCGCTCGCATGGCCCCATAGCCCGTGGGCCTGCGGGCTTTCCGGCGGCCATCAGCCTCGGCGACACCAGGGCACACGTGGCGCCGCCGCGCCAGCCTGCGAAGCATTTTCCGGTAGGACCGCGGCTCTGGCGACAGCTCCCACGCCCGAAGAGCCAGGACGGAAAGCCGTGCCTCGTTGGAAAGCTCTTTGGCAACCGCTCGCGTGGCCCCACAGCCCGTGGGGCTGCGGGCTTTCCGGCGGCCGTCAGCCTCGGCGACACCTGCGACCACGTGGCGCCGCCGCGCCAGCCTGCGAAGCATTTTCCGGTAGGGCCGCGTCTCTGGCGACAGCTCCCACGCCCGAAGAGCCAGGAGGGAAAGCCGTGCCTCGTTGGAAAGCTCTTTGGCAGCCGCTCGCGTGGCCCCACAGCCCGTGGGGCTGCGGGGCCTTCCGTCAGCCGTCAGCCTCGGCGCCACCGGCGCCCACGTGGCGCCGCCGCGCCAGCCTGCGAAGCATTTTCCGGTAGGGCCGCGTCTCTGGCGACAGCTCCCACGCCCGAAGAGCCAGGAGGGAAAGCCGTGCCTCGTTGGAAAGCTCTTTGGCAGCCGCTCGCGTGGCCCCACAGCCCGTGGGGCTGCGGGCTTTCCGGCGGCCGTCAGCCTCTCGGCGACACCAGTGCCCACGTGGTGCTGCACCGCCAGCCTGCGAAGCATTTTCCGGTAGGGCCGCGGCTCTGGCGACAGCTCCCACGCCCGAAGAGCCAGGAGGGAAAGCCGTGCCTCCTTGGAAAGCTCTTTGGCAGCCGCTCGCGTGGCCCCCACAGCCCGTGGGGCTGCGGGCTTTCCGGCGGCCGTCAGCCTCGGCGACACCGGCGCCCACGTGGCGCCGCCGCGCCAGCCTGCGAAGCATTTTCCGGTAGGGCCGCGGCTGTGGCGACAGCTCCCACGCCCGAAGAGCCAGGAGGGAAAGCCGTGCCTCGTTGGAAAAGCTCTTTGGCAGCCGCTCGCGTGGCCCCACAGCCCGTGGGGCTGCGGGCTTTCCGGCGGCCGTCAGCCTCGGCGACACCGGCGCCCACGTGGCGCCGCCGCGCCAGCCTGCGAAGCATTTTCCGGTAGGGCCGCGGCTCTGGCGACAGCTCCCACGCCCGAAGAGCCAGG
>NW_026529607.1:0-87269 GCF_028500815.1 Rissa tridactyla
TGCGTAGCCCCACAGACCTGGGGGCTGCAGGCTTTCCTGCTGCCTTCAGCCTCAAAACCACCCTTTCCCACTTGGCGCCGCGCGAGGCCCAAAAATGGTCATCTGTCTGGAGATTGGTCCCACGCCCAAAGAGCCAGCAGGGAAAATTATGCCTTGTTCTAAAGCTCTTTGGGAACCGCTTGCGTAGCCCCACACACCTGGGGGCTGCAGGCTTTCCTGCTGCCTTCAGCCTCAAAACCACCCTTTCCCACTTGGTGCCGTGCCAGGCTCAAAAACGGCCACAACCCTGGAGAATGGTCCCACGCCCAAAGAGCCAGCAGGGAAAACTATGCCTTGTTCTAAAGCTCTTTGGGAACCGCCTGCGTAGCCCCACAGACCTGGGGGCTGCAGGCTTTCCTGCTGCCTTCAGCCTCAAAACCACCCTTTCCCACTTGGCGTCGCGCCAGGCCCAAAAATGGCCATCTGTCTGGAGATTGGTCCCACGCCAAAGAGCCAGCAGGGAAAACTATGCCTTGTTCGAAAGCTCTTTGGGAACCGCTTGCGTAGCCCCACACACCTGGGGGCTGCAGGCTTTCCTGCTGCCTTCAGCCTCAAAACCACCCTTTCCCACTTGGCGCCGCGCCAGGCTCAAAAACGGCCACATCCCTGGAGAATGTCCCACGCCCAAAGAGCCAGCAGGGAAAACTATGCCTTGTTCTAAAGCTCTTTGGGAACCGCTTGCGTAGCCCCACAGACCTGGGGGCTGCAGGCTTTCCTGCTGCCTTCAGCCTCAAAACCACCCTTTCCCACTTGGCACTGCGCCAGGCCCAAAAATGGCCATCTGTCTGGAGATTGGTCCCACGCCCAAAGAGCCAGCAGGGAAAACTATGCCTTGTTCTAAAGCTCTTGGTAACCGCTTGCGTAGCCCTACAGACCTGGGGGCTGCAGGCTTTCCTGCTGCCTTCAGCCCACTTGGTGCCGTGCCAGGCTCAAAAATGGCCATCTGTCTTGAGATTGGTACCACACCCAAAGAGCCAGCAGGGAAAACTATGCCTTGTTCTAAAGCTCTTTGGAAGCGCTTGCGTAGCCCCACACACCTGGGGGCTGCAGGCTTTCCTGCTGCCTTCAGCCTCAAAACCACCCTTTCCCACTTGGCGTCACGCCAGGCCCAAAAATGGCCATCTGTCTGGAGATTGGTCCCACACCCAAAGAGCCAGCAGGGAAAACTATGCCTTGTTCTAAAGCTCTTTGGGAACCGCCTGCGTAGCCCCACAGACCTGGGGGCTGCAGGCTTTCCTGCTGCCTTCAGCCTCAAAACCACCCTTTCCCACTTGGCGACGCGCCAGGCACAAAAATGGCCATCTGTCTGGAGATTGGTCCCACGCCCAAAGAGCCAGCAGGGAAAACTATGCCTTGTTCGAAAGCTCTTTGGGAACCGCTTGCGTAGCCCCACACACCTGGGGGCTGCAGGCTTTCCTGCTGCCTTCAGCCTCAAAACCACCCCTTCCCACTTGGCGCTGCGCCAGGCACAAAAATGGCCATATGTCTGGAGGTTAGTCCAACGCCCAAAGAGCCAGCAGGGAAAACTATGCCTTGTTCTATAGCTCTTTGGGAACCTCTTGCGTAGCCCCACACACCTGGGGGCTGCAGGCTTTCCTGCTGCCTTCAGCCTCAAAACCACCCTTTCCCACTTGGCGCCGCGCCAGGCCCAAAAATGGCCATCTGTCTGGAGATTGGTCCCACGCCCAAAGAGCCAGCAGGGAAAATTATGCCTTGTTCGAAAGCTCTTTGGGAACCGCTTGCGTAGCCCCACAGACCTGGAGGCTGCAAGCTTTCCTGCTGCCTTCAGCCTCAAAACCACCCTTTCCCACTTGGTGCCGCGCCAGACACAAAAATGGCCTTATCTCTGGAGATTGGTCCCACGCCCAAAGAGCCAGCAGGGAAAACTATGCCTTGTTCTAAAGCTCTTTGGGAACCGCTTGCGTAGCCCCACAGACCTGGGGGCTGCAGGCTTTCCTGCTGACTTCAGCCTCAAAACCACCCTTTCCCACTTGGTGCCGTGCCAGGCCCAAAAATGGCCACATCCCTGGAGAATGGTCCCACGCCCAAAGAGCCAGCAGGGAAAACTATGCCTTGTTCTAAAGCTCTTTGGGAACCGCTTGCGTAGCCCCACACACCTGGGGGCTGCAGGCTTTCCTGCTGCCTTCAGCCTCAAAACCACCCTTTCCCACTTGGCGCTGCGCCAGGCCCAAAAATGGCCATCTGTCTGGAGATTGGTCCCATGCACAAAGAGCCAGCAGGGAAAACTATGCCTTGTTCTAAAGCTCTTTGGGAACCGCTTGCGTAGCCCCACACACCTGGGGGCTGCAGGCTTTCCTGCTGCCTTCAGCCTCAAAACCACCCTTTCCCACTTGGCGCTGCGCCAGGCCCAAAAATGGCCATCTGTCTGGAGGTTAGTCCCATGCACAAAGAGCCAGCAGGGAAAACTATGCCTTGTTCTAAAGCTCTTTGGGAACCGCTTGCGTAGCCCCACACACCTGGGGGCTGCAGGCTTTCCTGCTGCCTTCAGCCCACTTGGTGCCGTGCCAGGCTCAAAAATGGCCATCTGTTTGAGATTGGTACCACACCCAAAGAGCCAGCAGGGAAAACTATGCCTTGTTCTAAAGCTCTTTGGGAAGCGCTTGCGTAGCCCCACACACCTGGGGGCTGCAGGCTTTCCTGCTGCCTTCAGCCTCAAAACCACGCTTTCCCACTTGGCGCTGCGCCAGGCCCAAAAATGGCCATCTGTCTGGAGATTGGTCCCACGCCCAAAGAGCCAGCAGGGAAAACTATGCCTTGTTCTAAAGCTCTTTGGGAACCGCTTGCGTAGCCCCACAGACCTGGGGGCTGCAGGCTTTCCTGCTGCCTTCAGCCTCAAAACCACCCTTTTGCACTTGGCGTCACGCCAGGCCCAAAAATGGCCATCTGTCTGGAGATTGGTCCCACACCCAAAGAGCCAGCAGGGAAAACTATGCCTTGTTCTATAGCTCTTTGGGAACCGCTTGCGTAGCCCCACAGACCTGGGGGCTGCAGGCTTTCCTGCTGCCTTCAGCCTCAAAACCACCCTTTCCCACTTGGCGCCGCGCCAGACACAAAAATGGCCATCTGTCTGGAGATTGGTCCCATGCACAAAGAGCCAGCAGGGAAAACTATGCCTTGTTCGAAAGCTCTTTGGGAACCGTTTGCGTAGCCCCACAGACCTGGGGTCTGCAGGCTTTCCTACTGCCTTCAGCCTCAAAACCACCCTTTCCCACTTGGCGCCGCGCCAGGCCCAAAAATGGCCATCTGTCTGGAGACTGGTCCCACGCCCAAAGAGCCAGCAGGGAAAACTATGCCTTGTTCTCAAGCTCTTTGGGAACCGCTTGCGTAGCCCCACAGACCTGGGGGCTGCAGGCTTTCCTGCTGCCTTCAGCCTCAAAACCACCCCTTCCCACTTGGCGCCGCGCCAGGCCCAAAAATGGCCATCTGTCTGGAGATTGGTCCCACGCCCAAAGAGCCAGCAGGGAAAATTATGCCTTGTTCTCAAGCTCTTTGGGAACCGCTTGCGTAGCCCCACACACCTGGGGGCTGCAGGCTTTCCTGCTGCCTTCAGCCTCAAAACCACCCTTTCCAACTTGGTGCCGTGCCAGGCTCAAAATCGGCCACATCCCTGGAAAATGGTCCCACGCCCAAAGAGCCAGCAGGGAAAACTATGCCTTGTTCTCAAGCTCTTTGGGAACCGCTTGCGTAGCCCCACAGACCTGGGGGCTGCAGGCTTTCCTGCTGCCTTCAGCCTCAAAACCACCCTTTCCCACTTGGCGCCGCGCCAGACACAAAAATGGCCTTATCTCTGGAGACTGGTCCCACGCCCAAAGAGCCAGCAGGGAAAAACTACGCCTTATTCTAAAGCTCTTTGGGAACCGCTTGCGTAGCCCCACAGACCTGGGGGCTGCAGGCTTTCCTGCTGCCTTCAGCCTCAAAACCACCCTTTCCCACTTGGTGCCGTGCCAGGCTCAAAAATGGCCACATCCCTGGAGAATGGTCCCACGCCCAAAGAGCCAGCAGGGAAAACTATGCCTTGTTCTAAAGCTCTTTGGGAAGCGCTTGCGTAGCCCCACAGACCTGGGGGCTGCAGGCTTTCCTGCTGCCTTCAGCCTCAAAACCACCCTTTCCCACTTGGCGCCGCGCCAGGCCCAAAAATGGCCATCTGTCTGGAGATTGGTCCCATGCACAAAGAGACAGCAGGGAAAACTATGCCTTGTTCTAAAGCTCTTTGGTAACCGCTTGCATAGCCCCACAGACCTGGGGGCTGCAGGCTTTCCTGCTGCCTTCAGCCCACTTGGTGCCGTGCCAGGCTCAAAAATGGCCATCTGTCTTGAAATTGGTACCACACCCAAAGAGCCAGCAGGGAAAACTATGCCTTGTTCTAAAGCTCTTTGGGAAGCGCTTGCGTAGCCCCACACACCTGCGGGCTGCAGGCTTTCCTGCTGCCTTCAGCCTCAAAACCACGCTTTCCCACTTGGCGCTGCGCCAGGCCCAAAAATGGCCATCTGTCTGGAGATTGGTCCCACGCCCAAAGAGCCAGCAGGGAAAACTATGCCTTGTTCTAAAGCTCTTTGGGAACCGCTTGCGTAGCCCCACAGACCTGGGGGCTGCAGGCTTTCCTGCTGCCTTCAGCCTCAAAACCACCCTTTTGCACTTGGCGTCACGCCAGGCCCAAAAATGGCCATCTGTCTGGAGATTGGTCCCACACCCAAAGAGACAGCAGGGAAAACTATGCCTTGTTCTATAGCTCTTTGGGAACCGCTTGCGTAGCCCCACAGACCTGGGGGCTGCAGGCTTTCCTACTGCCTTCAGCCTCAAAACCACCCTTTCCCACTTGGCGCCGCGCCAGGCCCAAAAATGGCCATCTGTCTGGAGATTGGTCCCACGCCCAAAGAGCCAGCAGGGAAAACTATGCCTTGTTCTAAAGCTCTTTGGGAACCGCTTGCGTAGCCCCACAGACCTGGGGGCTGCAGGCTTTCCTGCTGCCTTCAGCCTCAAAACCACCCCTTCCCACTTGGCGCCGCGCCAGGCACAAAAATGGCCATATGTCTGGAGGTTAGTCCAACGTCCAAAGAGCCAGCAGGGAAAACTATGCCTTGTTCTATAGCTCTTTGGGAACCGCTTGCGTAGCCCCACAGACCTGGGGGCTGCAGGCTTTCCTGCTGCCTTCAGCCTCAAAACCACCCTTTCCCACTTGGCGCCGCGCGAGGCCCAAAAATGGTCATCTGTCTGGAGATTGGTCCCACGCCCAAAGAGCCAGCAGGGAAAATTATGCCTTGTTCTAAAGCTCTTTGGGAACCGCTTGCGTAGCCCCACACACCTGGGGGCTGCAGGCTTTCCTGCTGCCTTCAGCCTCAAAACCACCCTTTCCCACTTGGTGCCGTGCCAGGCTCAAAAACGGCCACAACCCTGGAGAATGGTCCCACGCCCAAAGAGCCAGCAGGGAAAACTATGCCTTGTTCTAAAGCTCTTTGGGAACCGCCTGCGTAGCCCCACAGACCTGGGGGCTGCAGGCTTTCCTGCTGCCTTCAGCCTCAAAACCACCCTTTCCCACTTGGCGTCGCGCCAGGCCCAAAAATGGCCATCTGTCTGGAGATTGGTCCCACGCCCAAAGAGCCAGCAGGGAAAACTATGCCTTGTTCGAAAGCTCTTTGGGAACCGCTTGCGTAGCCCCACACACCTGGGGGCTGCAGGCTTTCCTGCTGCCTTCAGCCTCAAAACCACCCTTTCCCACTTGGCGCCGCGCCAGGCTCAAAAACGGCCACATCCCTGGAGAATGTCCCACGCCCAAAGAGCCAGCAGGGAAAACTATGCCTTGTTCTAAAGCTCTTTGGGAACCGCTTGCGTAGCCCCACAGACCTGGGGGCTGCAGGCTTTCCTGCTGCCTTCAGCCTCAAAACCACCCTTTCCCACTTGGCACTGCGCCAGGCCCAAAAATGGCCATCTGTCTGGAGATTGGTCCCACGCCCAAAGAGCCAGCAGGGAAAACTATGCCTTGTTCTAAAGCTCTTTGGTAACCGCTTGCGTAGCCCTACAGACCTGGGGGCTGCAGGCTTTCCTGCTGCCTTCAGCCCACTTGGTGCCGTGCCAGGCTCAAAAATGGCCATCTGTCTTGAGATTGGTACCACACCCAAAGAGCCAGCAGGGAAAACTATGCCTTGTTCTAAAGCTCTTTGGAAGCGCTTGCGTAGCCCCACACACCTGGGGGCTGCAGGCTTTCCTGCTGCCTTCAGCCTCAAAACCACCCTTTCCCACTTGGCGTCACGCCAGGCCCAAAAATGGCCATCTGTCTGGAGATTGGTCCCACACCCAAAGAGCCAGCAGGGAAAACTATGCCTTGTTCTATAGCTCTTTGGGAACCGCTTGCGTAGCCCCACACACCTGGGGGCTGCAGGCTTTCCTGCTGCCTTCAGCCTCAAAACCACCCCTTCCCACTTGGCGCCGCGCCAGGCACAAAAATGGCCATATGTCTGGAGGTTAGTCCCACGCCCAAAGAGCCAGCAGGGAAAACTATGCCTTGTTCTATAGCTCTTTGGGAACCGCTTGCGTAGCCCCACAGACCTGGGGGCTGCAGGCTTTCCTGCTGCCTTCAGCCTCAAAACCACCCTTTCCCACTTGGCGCCGCGCCAGGCCCAAAAATGGCCATCTGTCTGGAGATTGGTCCCACGCCCAAAGAGCCAGCAGGGAAAATTATGCCTTGTTCTCAAGCTCTTAGGGAACCGCTTGCGTAGCCCCACACACCTGGGGGCTGCAGGCTTTCCTGCTGCCTTCAGCCTCAAAACCACCCTTTCCCACTTGGTGCCGTGCCAGGCTCAAAAATGGCCACATCCCTGGAGAATGGTCCCACGCCCAAAGAGCCAGCAGGGAAAACTATGCCTTGTTCTAAAGCTCTTTTGGAACCGCTTGCGTAGCCCCACACACCTGGGGGCTGCAGGCTTTCCTGCTGCCTTCAGCCTCAAAACCACCCTTTCCCACTTGGCGCCGCGCCAGGCCCAAAAATGGCCATCTGTCTGGAGATTGGTCCCACGCCCAAAGAGCCAGCAGGGAAAACTATGCCTTGTTCTAAAGCTCTTTGGGAACCGCTTGCGTAGCCCCACACACCTGGGGCTGCAGGCTTTCCTGCTGCCTTCAGCCTCAAAACCACCCTTTTGCACTTGGCGCCGCGCCAGGCCCAAAAATGGCCATCTGTCTGGAGATTGGTCCCACACCCAAAGAGCCAGCAGGGAAAACTATGCCTTGTTCTAAAGCTCTTTGGGAACCGCTTGCGTAGCCCCACACACCTGGGGGCTGCAGGCTTTCCTGCTGCCTTCAGCCTCAAAACCACCCTTTCCCACTTGGCGCTGCGCCAGGCCCAAAAATGGCCATCTGTCTGGAGATTGGTCCCACGCCCAAAGAGCCAGCAGGGAAAACTATGCCTTGTTCTAAAGCTCTTTGGGAACCGCTTGCGTAGCCCCACAGACCTGGGGGCTGCAGGCTTTCCTGCTGCCTTCAGCCTCAAAACCACCCTTTCCCACTTGGCGTCACGCCAGGCCCAAAAATGGCCATCTGTCTGGAGATTGGTCCCACACCCAAAGAGCCAGCAGGGAAAACTATGCCTTGTTCTAAAGCTCTTTGGAACCGCTTGCGTAGCCCCACACACCTGGGGGCTGCAGGCTTTCCTGCTGCCTTCAGCCTCAAAACCACCCCTTCCCACTTGGCGCCGCGCCAGGCACAAAAATGGCCATATGTCTGGAGGTTAGTCCCACGCCCAAAGAGCCAGCAGGGAAAACTATGCCTTGTTCTATAGCTCTTTGGGAACCGCTTGCGTAGCCCCACAGACCTGGGGGCTGCAGGCTTTCCTGCTGCCTTCAGCCTCAAAACCACCCTTTCCCACTTGCGCCGCGCCAGGCCCAAAAATGGCCATCTGTCTGGAGATTGGTCCCATGCCCAAAGAGCCAGCAGGGAAAATTATGCCTTGTTCTCAAGCTCTTTGGGAACCGCTTGCGTAGCCCCACACACCTGGGGGCTGCAGGCTTTCCTGCTGCCTTCAGCCTCAAAACCACCCTTTCCCACTTGGCGCCGTGCCAGGCTCAAAAATGGCCACATCCCTGGAGAATGGTCCCACGCCCAAAGAGCCAGCAGGGAAAACTATGCCTTGTTCTAAAGCTCTTTTGGAACCGCTTGCGTAGCCCCACAGACCTGGGGGCTGCAGGCTTTCCTGCTGCCTTCAGCCTCAAAACCACCCTTTCCCACTTGGCGCCGCGCCAGGCACAAAAATGGCCATCTGTCTGGAGATTGGTCCCACGCCCAAAGAGCCAGCAGGGAAAACTATGCCTTGTTCGAAAGCTCTTTGGGAACCGCTTGCGTAGCCCCACACACCTGGGGGCTCCAGGCTTTCCTGCTGCCTTCAGCCTCAAAACCACCCCTTCCCACTTGGCGCCGCGCCAGGCACAAAAATGGCCATATGTCTGGAGGTTAGTCCAACGCCCAAAGAGCCAGCAGGGAAAACTATGCCTTGTTCTTATAGCTCTTTGGGAACCTCTTGCGTAGCCCCACAGACCTGGGGGCTGCAGGCTTTCCTGCTGCCTTCAGCCTCAAAACCACCCTTTCCCACTTGGTGCCGCGCCAGACACAAAAATGGCCTTATCTCTGGAGATTGGTCCCACGCCCAAAGAGCCAGCAGGGAAAACTATGCCTTGTTCTAAAGCTCTTTGGGAACCGCTTGCGTAGCCCCACAGACCTGGGGGCTGCAGGCTTTCCTGCTGACTTCAGCCTCAAAACCACCCTTTCCCACTTGGTGCCGTGCCAGGCTCAAAAATGGCCACATCCCTGGAGAATGGTCCCACGCCCAAAGAGCCAGCAGGGAAAACTATGCCTTGTTCTAAAGCTCTTTGGGAACCGCTTGCGTAGGCCCACAGACCTGGGGGCTGCAGGCTTTCCTGCTGCCTTCAGCCTCAAAACCACCCTTTCCCACTTGGCGCCGCCCCAGGCACAACAATGGCCATCTGTCTGGAGATTAGTCCCACGCCCAAAGAGCCAGATGCCTTGTTCTAAAGCTCTTTGGGAACCGCTTGCGTAGCCCCACACACCTGGGGGCTGCAGGCTTTCCTGCTGCCTTCAGCCTCAAAACCACCCTTTCCCACTTGGCGCCGCGCCAGACACAAAAATGGCCTTATCTCTGGAGATTGGTCCCACGCCCAAAGAGCCAGCAGGGAAAACTATGCCTTGTTCTCAAGCTCTTTGGGAACCGCTTGCGTAGCCCCACACACCTGGGGGCTGCAGGCTTTCCTGCTGCCTTCAGCCTCAAAACCACCCTTTCCCACTTGGCGCCGCGCCAGGCTCAAAAACGGCCACATCCCTGGAGAATGGTCCCCACGCCCAAAGAGCCAGCAGGGAAAACTATGCCTTGTTCTAAAGCTCTTTGGGAACCGCTTGCGTAGCCCCACAGACCTGGGGGCTGCAGGCTTTCCTGCTGCCTTCAGCCTCAAAACCACCCTTTCCCACTTGGCGCTGCGCCAGGCCCAAAAATGGCCATCTGTCTGGAGATTGGTCCCATGCACAAAGAGCCAGCAGGGAAAACTATGCCTTGTTCTAAAGCTCTTTGGTAACCGCTTGCGTAGCCCCACAGACCTGGGGGCTGCAGGCTTTCCTGCTGCCTTCAGCCCACTTGGTGCCGTGCCAGGCTCAAAAAATGGCCATCTGTCTTGAGATTGGTACCACACCCAAAGAGCCAGCAGGGAAAACTATGCCTAGTTCTAAAGCTCTTTGGGAACCGCTTGCGTAGCCCCACACACCTGGGGGCTGCAGGCTTTCCTGCTGCCTTCAGCCTCAAAACCACCCTTTCCCACTTGGCGTCACGCCAGGCCCAAAAATGGCCATCTGTCTGGAGATTGGTCCCCACACCCAAAGAGCCAGCAGGGAAAACTATGCCTTGTTCTATAGCTCTTTGGGAACCGCTTGCGTAGCCCCACACACCTGGGGGCTGCAGGCTTTCCTGCTGCCTTCAGCCTCAAAACCACCCCTTCCCACTTGGCGCCGCGCCAGGCACAAAAATGGCCATATGTCTGGAGGTTAGTCCCACGCCCAAAGAGCCAGCAGGGAAAACTATGCCTTGTTCTATAGCTCTTTGGGAACCGCTTGCGTAGCCCCACAGACCTGGGGGCTGCAGGCTTTCCTGCTGCCTTCAGCCTCAAAACCACCCTTTCCCACTTGGCGCCGCGCCAGGCCCAAAAATGGCCATCTGTCTGGAGATTGGTCCCACGCCCAAAGAGCCAGCAGGGAAAATTATGCCTTGTTCTCAAGCTCTTTGGGAACCGCTTGCGTAGCCCCACACACCTGGGGGCTGCAGGCTTTCCTGCTGCCTTCAGCCTCAAAACCACCCTTTCCCACTTGGTGCCGTGCCAGGCTCAAAAATGGCCACATCCCTGGAGAATGGTCCCCACGCCCAAAGAGCCAGCAGGGAAAACTATGCCTTGTTCTAAAGCTCTTTTGGAACCGCTTGCGTAGCCCCACACACCTGGGGGCTGCAGGCTTTCCTGCTGCCTTCAGCCTCAAAACCACCCTTTCCCACTTGGCGCCGCGCCATACACAAAAATGGCCATCTGTCTGGAGATTGGTCCCACGCCCAAAGAGCCCAGCAGGGAAAACTATGCCTTGTTCTAAAGCTCTTTGGGAAGCGCTTGCGTAGCCCCACACACCTGGGGGCTGCAGGCTTTCCTGCTGCCTTCAGCCTCAAAACCACCCTTTCCCACTTGGCGCCGCGCCAGGCCCAAAAATGGCCATCTGTCTGGAGATTGGTCCCACACCCAAAGAGCCAGCAGGGAAAACTATGCCTTGTTCTAAAGCTCTTTGGGAACCGCTTGCGTAGCCCCCACACACCTGGGGGCTGCAGGCTTTCCTGCTGCCTTCAGCCTCAAAACCACCCTTTCCCACTTGGCGCTGCGCCAGGCCCAAAAATGGCCATCTGTCTGGAGATTGGTCCCACGCCCAAAGAGCAAGCAGGGAAAACTATGCCTTGTTCTAAAGCTCTTTGGGAACCGCTTGCGTAGCCCCACAGACCTGGGGGCTGCAGGCTTTCCTGCTGCCTTCAGCCTCAAAACCACCCTTTCCCACTTGGCGTCACGCCAGGCCCAAAAATGGCCATCTGTCTGGAGATTGGTCCCACACCCAAAGAGCCAGCAGGGAAAACTATGCCTTGTTCTATAGCTCTTTGGGAACCGCTTGCGTAGCCCCACACACCTGGGGGCTGCAGGCTTTCCTGCTGCCTTCAGCCTCAAAACCACCCCCTTCCCACTTGGCGCCGCGCCAGGCACAAAAATGGCCATATGTCTGGAGGTTAGTCCCACGCCCAAAGAGCCAGCAGGGAAAACTATGCCTTGTTCTATAGCTCTTTGGGAACCGCTTGCGTAGCCCCACAGACCTGGGGGCTGCAGGCTTTCCTGCTGCCTTCAGCCTCAAAACCACCCTTTTGCACTTGGCGCCGCGCCAGGCCCAAAAATGGCCATCTGTCTGGAGATTGGTCCCAACACCCAAAGAGCCAGCAGGGAAAACTATGCCTTGTTCTAAAGCTCTTTGGGAACCGCTTGCGTAGCCCCACACACCTGGGGGCTGCAGGCTTTCCTGCTGCCTTCAGCCTCAAAAGCACCCTTTCCCACTTGGCGCCGCGCCAGGCCCAAAAATGGCCATCTGTCTGGAGATTGGTCCCACACCCAAAGAGCCAGCAGGGAAAACTATGCCTTGTTCTAAAGCTCTTTGGGAACCGCTTGCGTAGCCCCACACACCTGGGGGCTGCAGGCTTTCCTGCTGCCTTCAGCCTCAAAACCACCCCTTCCCACTTGGCGCCGCGCCAGGCACAAAAATGGCCATATGTCTGGTTAGTCCCACGCCCAAAGAGCCAGCAGGGAAAACTATGCCTTGTTCTATAGCTCTTTGGGAACCGCTTGCGTAGCCCCACAGACCTGGGGGCTGCAGGCTTTCCTGCTGCCTTCAGCCTCAAAACCACCCTTTCCCACTTGGCGCCGCGCCAGGCCCAAAAATGGCCATCTGTCTGGAGATTGGTCCCATGCCCAAAGAGCCAGCAGGGAAAATTATGCCTTGTTCTCAAGCTCTTTGGGAACCGCTTGCGTAGCCCCACACACCTGGGGGCTGCAGGCTTTCCTGCTGCCTTCAGCCTCAAAACCACCCTTTCCCACTTGGTGCCGTGCCAGGCTCAAAAATGGCCACATCCCTGGAGAATGGTCCCACGCCCAAAGAGCCAGCAGGGAAAACTATGCCTTGTTCTAAAGCTCTTTGGGAACCGCTTGCGTAGCCCCACAGACCTGGGGGCTGCAGGCTTTCCTGCTGCCTTCAGCCTCAAAACCACCCTTTCCCACTTGGCGCCGCGCCAGGCACAAAAATGGCCATCTGTCTGGAGATTGGTCCCCACGCCCAAAGAGCCAGCAGGGAAAACTATGCCTTGTTCGAAAGCTCTTTGGGAACCGCTTGCGTAGCCCCACACACCTGGGGGCTGCAGGCTTTCCTGCTGCCTTCAGCCTCAAAACCACCCCTTCCCATCTTGGCGCCGCGCCAGGCACAAAAATGGCCATATGTCCTGGAGGTTAGTCCAACGCCCAAAGAGCCAGCAGGGAAAACTATGCCTTGTTCTATAGCTCTTTGGGAACCTCTTGCGTAGCCCCACAGACCTGGGGGGCTGCAGGCTTTCCTGCTGCCTTCAGCCTCAAAACCACCCTTTCCCACTTGGCGCCGCGCCAGGCCCAAAAATGGCCATCTGTCTGAGATTGGTCCCACGCCCAAAGAGCCAGCAGGGAAAATTATGCCTTGTTCTCAAGCTCTTTGGGAACCGCTTGCGTAGCCCCACAGACCTGGAGGCTGCAAGCTTTCCTGCTGCCTTCAGCCTCAAAAACCACCCTTTCCCACTTGGTGCCGCGCCAGACACAAAAATGGCCTTATCTCTGGAGATTGGTCCCACGCCCAAAGAAGCCAGCAGGGAAAACTATGCCTTGTTCTAAAGCTCTTTGGGAACCGCTTGCGTAGCCCCACAGACCTGGGGGCTGCAGGCTTTCCTGCTGACTTCAGCCTCAAAACCACCCTTTCCCACTTGGCGCCGCGCCAGGCCCAAAAATGGCCACATCCCCTGGAAAATGGTCCCACGCCCAAAGAGCCAGCAGGGAAAACTATGCCTTGTTCTAAAGCTCTTTGGGAACCGCTTGCGTAGGCCCACAGACCTGGGGGCTGCAGGCTTTCCTGCTGCCTTCAGCCTCAAAACCACCCTTTCCCACTTGGCGCCGCCCCAGGCACAACAATGGCCATCTGTCTGGAGATTAGTCCCACGCCCAAAGAGCCAGCAGGGAAAACTATGCCTTGTTCTAAAGCTCTTTGGGAACCGCTTGCGTAGCCCCACACACCTGGGGGCTGCAGGCTTTCCTGCTGCCTTCAGCCTCAAAACCACCCTTTCCCACTTGGCGCCGCGCCAGACACAAAAATGGCCTTATCTCTGGAGATTGGTCCCACGCCCAAAGAGCCAGCAGGGAAAACTATGCCTTGTTCTCAAGCTCTTTGGGAACCGCTTGCGTAGCCCCACACACACTGGGGGCTGCAGGCTTTCCTGCTGCCTTCAGCCTCAAAACCACCCTTTCCCACTTGGCGCCGCGCCAGGCACAAAAACGGCCACATCCCTGGAGAATGGTCCCACGCCCAAAGAGCCAGCAGGGGAAAACTATGCCTTGTTCTAAAGCTCTTTGGGAACCGCTTGCGTAGCCCCACAGACCTGGGGGCTGCAGGCTTTCCTGCTGCCTTCAGCCTCAAAACCACCCTTTCCCACTTGGCGCTGCGCCAGGCCCAAAAATGGCCATCTGTCTGGAGATTGGTCCCATGCACAAAGAGCCAGCAGGGAAAACTATGCCTTGTTCTAAAGCTCTTTGGTAACCGCTTGCGTAGCCCCACAGACCTGGGGGCTGCAGGCTTTCCTGCTGCCTTCAGCCCACTTGGTGCCGTGCCAGGCTCAAAAATGGCCATCTGTCTTGAGATTGGTACCACACCCAAAGAGCCAGCAGGGAAAACTATGCCTTGTTCTAAAGCTCTTTGGGAACCGCTTGCGTAGCCCCACACACCTGGGGGCTGCAGGCTTTCCTGCTGCCTTCAGCCTCAAAACCACCCTTTCCCACTTGGCGCCGCGCCAGGCCCAAAAAATGGCCATCTGTCTGGAGATTGGTCCCACACCCAAAGAGCCAGCAGGGAAAACTATGCCTTGTTCTATAGCTCTTTGGGAACCGCTTGCGTAGCCCACACACACTGGGGGGCTGCAGGCTTTCCTGCTGCCTTCAGCCTCAAAACCACCCCTTCCCACTTGGCGCCGCGCCAGGCACAAAAATGGCCATATGTCTGGAGGTTAGTCCCACGCCCAAAGAGCCAGCAGGGAAAACTATGCCTTGTTCTATAGCTCTTTGGGAACCGCTTGCGGTAGCCCCACAGACCTGGGGGCTGCAGGCTTTCCTGCTGCCTTCAGCCTCAAAACCACCCTTTCCCACTTGGCGCCGCGCCAGGCCCAAAAATGGCCATCTGTCTGGAGATTGGTCCCACGCCCAAAGAGCCAGCAGGGAAAATTATGCCTTGTTCTCAAGCTCTTTGGGAACCGCTTGCGTAGCCCCACACACCTGGGGGCTGCAGGCTTTCCTGCTGCCTTCAGCCTCAAAACCACCCTTTCCCACTTGGTGCCGTGCCAGGCTCAAAAATGGGCCACATCCCTGGAGAATGGTCCCACGCCCAAAGAGCCAGCAGGGAAAACTATGCCTTGTTCTAAAGCTCTTTTGGAACCGCTTGCGTAGCCCCACACACCTGGGGGCTGCAGGCTTTCCTGCTGCCTTCAGCCTCAAAACCACCCTTTCCCACTTGGCGCCGCGCCATACACAAAAATGGCCCATCTGTCTGGAGATTGGTCCCACGCCCAAAGAGCCAGCAGGGAAAACTATGCCTTGTTCTAAAGCTCTTTGGGAAGCGCTTGCGTAGCCCCACACACCTGGGGGCTGCAGGCTTTCCTGCTGCCTTCAGCCTCAAAACCACCCTTTCCCACTTGGCGCCGCGCCAGGCCCAAAAATGGCCATCTGTCTGGAGATTGGTCCCACACCCAAAGAGCCAGCAGGGAAAACTATGCCTTGTTCTAAAGCTCTTTGGGAACCGCTTGCGTAGCCCCACACACCTGGGGGGCTGCAGGCTTTCCTGCTGCCTTCAGCCTCAAAACCACCCCTTTCCCACTTGGCGCTGCGCCAGGCCCAAAAATGGCCATCTGTCCTGGAGATTGGTCCCACGCCCAAAGAGCAAGCAGCGAAAACTATGCCTTGTTCTAAAGCTCTTTGGGAACCGCTTGCGTAGCCCCACAGACCTGGGGGGCTGCAGGCTTTCCTGCTGCCTTCAGCCTCAAAACCACCCTTTCCCACTTGGCGTCACGCCAGGCCCAAAAATGGCCATCTGTCTGGAGATTGGTCCCCACACCCAAAGAGCCAGCAGGGAAAACTATGCCTTGTTCTATAGCTCTTTGGGAACCGCTTGCGTAGCCCCACACACCTGGGGGCTGCAGGCTTTCCTGCTGCCTTCAGCCTCAAAACCACCCCTTCCCACTTGGCGCCGCGCCAGGCACAAAAATGGCCATATGTCTGGAGGTTAGTCCCCACGCCCAAAGAGCCAGCAGGGAAAACTATGCCTTGTTCTATAGCTCTTTGGGAACCGCTTGCGTAGCCCCACAGACCTGGGGGCTGCAGGCTTTCCTGCTGCCTTCAGCCTCAAAACCACCCTTTCCCACTTGGCGCCGCGCCAGGCCCAAAAATGGCCATCTGTCTGGAGATTGGTCCCATGCCCAAAGAGCCAGCAGGGAAAATTATGCCTTGTTCTCAAGCTCTTTGGGAACCGCTTGCGTAGCCCCACACACCTGGGGGCTGCAGGCTTTCCTGCTGCCTTCAGCCTCAAAACCACCCTTTCCCACTTGGTGCCGTGCCAGGCTCAAAAATGGCCACATCCCTGGAGGAATGGTCCCACGCCCAAAGAGCCAGCAGGGAAAACTATGCCTTGTTCTAAAGCTCTTTGGGAACCGCTTGCGTAGCCCCACAGACCTGGGGGCTGCAGGCTTTCCTGCTGCCTTCAGCCTCAAAACCACCCTTTCCCACTTGGCACCGCGCCAGACACAAAAATGGCCATCTGTCTGGAGATTGGTCCCACGCCCAAAGAGCCAGCAGGGAAAACTATGCCTTGTTCTAAAGCTCTTTGGAACCGCTTGCGTAGCCCCACACACCTGGGGGCTGCAGGCTTTCCTGCTGCCTTCAGCCTCAAAACCACCCTTTTGCACTTGGCGCCGCGCCAGGCCCAAAAATGGCCATCTGTCTGGAGATTGGTCCCACACCCAAAGAGCCAGCAGGGAAAACTATGCCTTGTTCTAAAGCTCTTTGGGAACCGCTTGCGTAGCCCCACACACCTGGGGGCTGCAGGCTTTCCTGCTGCCTTCAGCCTCAAAAGCACCCTTTCCCACTTGGCGCCGCGCCAGGCACAAAAATGGCCATCTGTCTGGAGATTGGTCCCACGCCCAAAGAGCCAGCAGGGAAAACTATGCCTTGTTCTCAAGCTCTTTGGGAACCGCTTGCGTAGCCCCACAGACCTGGGGGCTGCAGGCTTTCCTGCTGCCTTCAGCCTCAAAACCACCCCTTCCCACTTGGCGCCACGCCAGGCCCAAAAATGGCCATATGTCTGGAGGTTAGTCCAACGCCCAAAGAGCCAGCAGGGAAAACTATGCCTTGTTCTATAGCTCTTTGGGAACCGCTTGCGTAGCCCCACAGACCTGGGGGCTGCAAGGCTTTCCTGCTGCCTTCAGCCTCAAAACCACCCTTTCCCACTTGGCGCCGCGCCAGACACAAAAATGGCCTTATCTCTGGAGACTGGTCCCACGCCCAAAGAGCCAGCAGGGAAAACTACGCCTTATTCTAAAGCTCTTTGGGAACCGCTTGCGTAGCCCCACACACCTGGGGCTGCAGGCTTTCCTGCTGCCTTCAGCCTCAAAACCACCCTTTCCCACTTGGTGCCGTGCCAGGCTCAAAAAATGGCCACATCACTGGAGAATGGTCCCACGCCCAAAGAGCCAGCAGGGAAAACTATGCCTTGTTCTAAAGCTCTTTTGGAACCGCTTGCGTAGCCCCACACACCTGGGGGCTGCAGGCTTTCCTGCTGCCTTCAGCCTCAAAACCACCCTTTCCCACTTGGCGTCACGCCAGGCCCAAAAATGGCCATCTGTCTGGAGATTGGTCCCATGCACAAAGAGCCAGCAGGGAAAACTATGCCTTGTTCTAAAGCTCTTTGGTAACCGCTTGCGTAGCCCCACAGACCTGGGGGCTGCAGGCTTTCCTGCTGCCTTCAGCCCACTTGGTGCCGTGCCAGGCCCAAAAATGGGCCATCTGTATTGAAATTGGTACCACACCCAAAGAGCCAGCAGGGAAAACTATGCCTTGTTCTAAAGCTCTTTGGGAACCGCTTGCGTAGCCCCACACACCTGGGGGCTGCAGGCTTTCCTGCTGCCTTCAGCCTCAAAACCACCCTTTCCCACTTGGCGCTGCGCCAGGCCCAAAAATGGCCATCTGTCTGGAGATTGGTCCCACGCCCAAAGAGCCAGCAGGGAAAACTGTGCCTTGTTCTAAAGCTCTTTGGGAACCGCTTGCGTAGCCCCACAGACCTGGGGGCTGCAGGCTTTCCTGCTGCCTTCAGCCTCAAAACCACCCTTTTGCACTTGGCGTCACGCCAGGCCCAAAAATGGCCATCTGTCTGGAGATTGGTCCAACACCCAAAGAGCCAGCAGGGAAAACTATGCCTTGTTCTATAGCTCTTTGGGAACCGCTTGCGTAGCCCCACAGACCTGGGGGCTGCAGGCTTTCCTGCTGCCTTCAGCCTCAAAAGCACCCTTTCCCACTTGGCGCCGCGCCAGACACAAAAATGGCCATCTGTCTGGAGATTGGTCCCATGCACAAAGAGCCAGCAGGGAAAACTATGCCTTGTTCTAAAGCTCTTTGGGAACCGTTTGCGTAGCCCCACAGACCTGGGGGCTGCAGGCTTTCCTGCTGCCTTCAGCCTCAAAACCACCCTTTCCCACTTGGCGCCGCGCCAGGCCCAAAAATGGCCATATGTCTGGAGATTGGTCCCACGCCCAAAGAGCCAGCAGGGAAAACTATGCCTTGTTCTAAAGCTCTTTGGGAACCGCTTGCGTAGCCCCACAGACCTGGGGGCTGCAGGCTTTCCTACTGCCTTCAGCCTCAAAACCACCCTTTCCCACTTGGCGCCGCGCCAGGCCCAAAAATGGCCATCTGTCTGGAGATTGGTCCCACGCCCAAAGAGCCAGCAGGGAAAACTATGCCTTGTTCTAAAGCTCTTTGGGAACCGCTTGCGTAGCCCCACACACCTGGGGGCTGCAGGCTTTCCTGCTGCCTTCAGCCTCAAAACCACCCCTTCCCACTTGGCGCCGCGCCAGGCACAAAAATGGCCATATGTCTGGAGGTTAGTCCAACGTCCAAAGAGCCAGCAGGGAAAACTATGCCTTGTTCTATAACTCTTTGGTAACCGCTTGCGTAGCCCCACAGACCTGGGGGCTGCAGGCTTTCCTGCTGCCTTCAGCCCACTTGGTGCCGTGCCAGGCTCAAAAATGGCCATCTGTCTTGAGATTGGTACCACACCCAAAGAGCCAGCAGGGAAAACTATGCCTTGTTCTAAAGCTCTTTGGGAACCGCTTGCGTAGCCCCACACACCTGGGGGCTGCAGGCTTTCCTGCTGCCTTCAGCCTCAAAACCACCCTTTCCCACTTGGCGTCACGCCAGGCCCAAAAATGGCCATCTGTCTGGAGATTGGTCCCACACCCAAAGAGCCAGCAGGGAAAACTATGCCTTGTTCTATAGCTCTTTGGGAACCGCTTGCGTAGCCCCACACACCTGGGGGCTGCAGGCTTTCCTGCTGCCTTCAGCCTCAAAACCACCCCTTCCCACTTGGCGCCGCGCCAGGCACAAAAATGGCCATATGTCTGGAGGTTAGTCCCACGCCCAAAGAGCCAGCAGGGAAAACTATGCCTTGTTCTATAGCTCTTTGGGAACCGCTTGCGTAGCCCCACAGACCTGGGGGCTGCAGGCTTTCCTGCTGCCTTCAGCCTCAAAACCACCCTTTCCCACTTGGCGCCGCGCCAGGCCCAAAAATGGCCATCTGTCTGGAGATTGGTCCCACGCCCAAAGAGCCAGCAGGGAAAATTATGCCTTGTTCTCAAGCTCTTTGGGAACCGCTTGCGTAGCCCCACAGACCTGGGGGCTGCAGGCTTTCCTGCTGCCTTCAGCCTCAAAACCACCCTTTCCCACTTGGTGCCGTGCCAGGCTCAAAAATGGCCACATCCCTGGAGAATGGTCCCACGCCCAAAGAGCCAGCAGGGAAAACTATGCCTTGTTCTAAAGCTCTTTTGGAACCGCTTGCGTAGCCCCACACACCTGGGGGCTGCAGGCTTTCCTGCTGCCTTCAGCCTCAAAACCACCCTTTCCCACTTGGCGCCGCGCCATACACAAAAATGGCCATCTGTCTGGAGATTGGTCCCACGCCCAAAGAGCCAGCAGGGAAAACTATGCCTTGTTCTAAAGCTCTTTGGGAAGCGCTTGCGTAGCCCCACACACCTGGGGGCTGCAGGCTTTCCTGCTGCCTTCAGCCTCAAAACCACCCTTTCCCACTTGGCGCCGCGCCAGGCCCAAAAATGGCCATCTGTCTGGAGATTGGTCCCACACCCAAAGAGCCAGCAGGGAAAACTATGCCTTGTTCTAAAGCTCTTTGGGAACCGCTTGCGTAGCCCCACAGACCTGGGGGCTGCAGGCTTTCCTGCTGCCTTCAGCCTCAAAACCACCCTTTCCCACTTGGCGCTGCGCCAGGCCCAAAAATGGCCATCTGTCTGGAGATTGGTCCCACGCCCAAAGAGCCAGCAGGGAAAACTATGCCTTGTTCTAAAGCTCTTTGGGAACCGCTTGCGTAGCCCCACAGACCTGGGGGCTGCAGGCTTTCCTGCTGCCTTCAGCCTCAAAACCACCCTTTCCCACTTGGCGTCACGCCAGGCCCAAAAATGGCCATCTGTCTGGAGATTGGTCCCACACCCAAAGAGCCAGCAGGGAAAACTATGCCTTGTTCTATAGCTCTTTGGGAACCGCTTGCGTAGCCCCACACACCTGGGGGCTGCAGGCTTTCCTGCTGCCTTCAGCCTCAAAACCACCCCTTCCCACTTGGCGCCGCGCCAGGCACAAAAATGGCCATATGTCTGGAGGTTAGTCCCACGCCCAAAGAGCCAGCAGGGAAAACTATGCCTTGTTCTATAGCTCTTTGGGAACCGCTTGCGTAGCCCCACAGACCTGGGGGCTGCAGGCTTTCCTGCTGCCTTCAGCCTCAAAACCACCCTTTCCCACTTGGCGCCGCGCCAGGCCCAAAAATGGCCATCTGTCTGGAGATTGGTCCCATGCCCAAAGAGCCAGCAGGGAAAATTATGCCTTGTTCTCAAGCTCTTTGGGAACCGCTTGCGTAGCCCCACAGACCTGGGGGCTGCAGGCTTTCCTGCTGCCTTCAGCCTCAAAACCACCCTTTCCCACTTGGCGCCGCGCCAGACACAAAAATGGCCATCTGTCTGGAGATTGGTCCCACGCCCAAAGAGCCAGCAGGGAAAACTATGCCTTGTTCTAAAGCTCTTTGGGAACCGCTTGCGTAGCCCCACACACCTGGGGGCTGCAGGCTTTCCTGCTGCCTTCAGCCTCAAAACCACCCTTTTGCACTTGGCGCCGCGCCAGGCCCAAAAATGGCCATCTGTCTGGAGATTGGTCCCACACCCAAAGAGCCAGCAGGGAAAACTATGCCTTGTTCTAAAGCTCTTTGGGAACCGCTTGCGTAGCCCCACACACCTGGGGGCTGCAGGCTTTCCTGCTGCCTTCAGCCTCAAAAGCACCCTTTCCCACTTGGCGCCGCGCCAGGCCCAAAAATGGCCATCTGTCTGGAGATTGGTCCCACACCCAAAGAGCCAGCAGGGAAAACTATGCCTTGTTCTATAGCTCTTTGGGAACCGCTTGCGTAGCCCCACACACCTGGGGGCTGCAGGCTTTCCTGCTGCCTTCAGCCTCAAAACCACCCCTTCCCACTTGGCGCCGCGCCAGGCACAAAAATGGCCATATGTCTGGAGGTTAGTCCCACGCCCAAAGAGCCAGCAGGGAAAACTATGCCTTGTTCTATAGCTCTTTGGGAACCGCTTGCGTAGCCCCACAGACCTGGGGGCTGCAGGCTTTCCTGCTGCCTTCAGCCTCAAAACCACCCTTTCCCACTTGGCGCCGCGCCAGGCCCAAAAATGGCCATCTGTCTGGAGATTGGTCCCATGCCCAAAGAGCCAGCAGGGAAAATTATGCCTTGTTCTCAAGCTCTTTGGGAACCGCTTGCGTAGCCCCACACACCTGGGGGCTGCAGGCTTTCCTGCTGCCTTCAGCCTCAAAACCACCCTTTCCCACTTGGTGCCGTGCCAGGCTCAAAAATGGCCACATCCCTGGAGAATGGTCCCACGCCCAAAGAGCCAGCAGGGAAAACTATGCCTTGTTCTAAAGCTCTTTTGGAACCGCTTGCGTAGCCCCACAGACCTGGGGGCTGCAGGCTTTCCTGCTGCCTTCAGCCTCAAAACCACCCTTTCCCACTTGGCGCCGCGCCAGGCACAAAAATGGCCATCTGTCTGGAGACTGGTCCCACGCCCAAAGAGCCAGCAGGGAAAACTATGCCTTGTTCGAAAGCTCTTTGGGAACCGCTTGCGTAGCCCCACACACCTGGGGGCTCCAGGCTTTCCTGCTGCCTTCAGCCTCAAAACCACCCCTTCCCACTTGGCGCCGCGCCAGGCACAAAAATGGCCATATGTCTGGAGGTTAGTCCAACGCCCAAAGAGCCAGCAGGGAAAACTATGCCTTGTTCTATAGCTCTTTGGGAACCTCTTGCGTAGCCCCACAGACCTGGGGGCTGCAGGCTTTCCTGCTGCCTTCAGCCTCAAAACCACCCTTTCCCACTTGGCGCCGCGCCAGGCCCAAAAATGGCCATCTGTCTGGAGATTGGTCCCACGCCCAAAGAGCCAGCAGGGAAAATTATGCCTTGTTCTCAAGCTCTTTGGGAACCGCTTGCGTAGCCCCACAGACCTGGAGGCTGCAAGCTTTCCTGCTGCCTTCAGCCTCAAAACCACCCTTTCCCACTTGGTGCCGCGCCAGACACAAAAATGGCCTTATCTCTGGAGATTGGTCCCACGCCCAAAGAGCCAGCAGGGAAAACTATGCCTTGTTCTAAAGCTCTTTGGGAACCGCTTGCGTAGCCCCACAGACCTGGGGGCTGCAGGCTTTCCTGCTGACTTCAGCCTCAAAACCACCCTTTCCCACTTGGTGCCGTGCCAGGCCCAAAAATGGCCACATCCCTGGAGAATGGTCCCACGCCCAAAGAGCCAGCAGGGAAAACTATGCCTTGTTCTAAAGCTCTTTGGGAACCGCTTGCGTAGGCCCACAGACCTGGGGGCTGCAGGCTTTCCTGCTGCCTTCAGCCTCAAAACCACCCTTTCCCACTTGGCGCCGCCCCAGGCACAACAATGGCCATCTGTCTGGAGATTAGTCCCACGCCCAAAGAGCCAGCAGGGAAAACTATGCCTTGTTCTAAAGCTCTTTGGGAACCGCTTGCGTAGCCCCACACACCTGGGGGCTGCAGGCTTTCCTGCTGCCTTCAGCCTCAAAACCACCCTTTCCCACTTGGCGCCGCGCCAGACACAAAAATGGCCTTATCTCTGGAGATTGGTCCCACGCCCAAAGAGCCAGCAGGGAAAACTATGCCTTGTTCTCAAGCTCTTTGGGAACCGCTTGCGTAGCCCCACACATCTGGGGGCTGCAGGCTTTCCTGCTGCCTTCAGCCTCAAAACCACCCTTTCCCACTTGGCGCCGCGCCAGGCTCAAAAACGGCCACATCCCTGGAGAATGGTCCCACGCCCAAAGAGCCAGCAGGGAAAACTATGCCTTGTTCTAAAGCTCTTTGGGAACCGCTTGCGTAGCCCCACAGACCTGGGGGCTGCAGGCTTTCCTGCTGCCTTCAGCCTCAAAACCACCCTTTCCCACTTGGCGCTGCGCCAGGCCCAAAAATGGCCATCTGTCTGGAGATTGGTCCCATGCACAAAGAGCCAGCAGGGAAAACTATGCCTTGTTCTAAAGCTCTTTGGTAACCGCTTGCGTAGCCCCACAGACCTGGGGGCTGCAGGCTTTCCTGCTGCCTTCAGCCCACTTGGTGCCGTGCCAGGCTCAAAAATGGCCATCTGTCTTGAGATTGGTACCACACCCAAAGAGCCAGCAGGGAAAACTATGCCTTGTTCTAAAGCTCTTTGGGAACCGCTTGCGTAGCCCCACACACCTGGGGGCTGCAGGCTTTCCTGCTGCCTTCAGCCTCAAAACCACCCTTTCCCACTTGGCGCCGCGCCAGGCCCAAAAATGGCCATCTGTCTGGAGATTGGTCCCACACCCAAAGAGCCAGCAGGGAAAACTATGCCTTGTTCTATAGCTCTTTGGGAACCGCTTGCGTAGCCCCACACACCTGGGGGCTGCAGGCTTTCCTGCTGCCTTCAGCCTCAAAACCACCCCTTCCCACTTGGCGCCGCGCCAGGCACAAAAATGGCCATATGTCTGGAGGTTAGTCCCACGCCCAAAGAGCCAGCAGGGAAAACTATGCCTTGTTCTATAGCTCTTTGGGAACCGCTTGCGTAGCCCCACAGACCTGGGGGCTGCAGGCTTTCCTGCTGCCTTCAGCCTCAAAACCACCCTTTCCCACTTGGCGCCGCGCCAGGCCCAAAAATGGCCATCTGTCTGGAGATTGGTCCCACGCCCAAAGAGCCAGCAGGGAAAATTATGCCTTGTTCTCAAGCTCTTTGGGAACCGCTTGCGTAGCCCCACACACCTGGGGGCTGCAGGCTTTCCTGCTGCCTTCAGCCTCAAAACCACCCTTTCCCACTTGGTGCCGTGCCAGGCTCAAAAATGGCCACATCCCTGGAGAATGGTCCCACGCCCAAAGAGCCAGCAGGGAAAACTATGCCTTGTTCTAAAGCTCTTTTGGAACCGCTTGCGTAGCCCCACACACCTGGGGGCTGCAGGCTTTCCTGCTGCCTTCAGCCTCAAAACCACCCTTTCCCACTTGGCGCCGCGCCATACACAAAAATGGCCATCTGTCTGGAGATTGGTCCCACGCCCAAAGAGCCAGCAGGGAAAACTATGCCTTGTTCTAAAGCTCTTTGGGAAGCGCTTGCGTAGCCCCACACACCTGGGGGCTGCAGGCTTTCCTGCTGCCTTCAGCCTCAAAACCACCCTTTCCCACTTGGCGCCGCGCCAGGCCCAAAAATGGCCATCTGTCTGGAGATTGGTCCCACACCCAAAGAGCCAGCAGGGAAAACTATGCCTTGTTCTAAAGCTCTTTGGGAACCGCTTGCGTAGCCCCACACACCTGGGGGCTGCAGGCTTTCCTGCTGCCTTCAGCCTCAAAACCACCCTTTCCCACTTGGCGCTGCGCCAGGCCCAAAAATGGCCATCTGTCTGGAGATTGGTCCCACGCCCAAAGAGCAAGCAGGGAAAACTATGCCTTGTTCTAAAGCTCTTTGGGAACCGCTTGCGTAGCCCCACAGACCTGGGGGCTGCAGGCTTTCCTGCTGCCTTCAGCCTCAAAACCACCCTTTCCCACTTGGCGTCACGCCAGGCCCAAAAATGGCCATCTGTCTGGAGATTGGTCCCACACCCAAAGAGCCAGCAGGGAAAACTATGCCTTGTTCTATAGCTCTTTGGGAACCGCTTGCGTAGCCCCACACACCTGGGGGCTGCAGGCTTTCCTGCTGCCTTCAGCCTCAAAACCACCCCTTCCCACTTGGCGCCGCGCCAGGCCCAAAAATGGCCATATGTCTGGAGGTTAGTCCCACGCCCAAAGAGCCAGCAGGGAAAACTATGCCTTGTTCTATAGCTCTTTGGGAACCGCTTGCGTAGCCCCACAGACCTGGGGGCTGCAGGCTTTCCTGCTGCCTTCAGCCTCAAAACCACCCTTTCCCACTTGGCGCCGCGCCAGGCCCAAAAATGGCCATCTGTCTGGAGATTGGTCCCATGCCCAAAGAGCCAGCAGGGAAAATTATGCCTTGTTCTCAAGCTCTTTGGGAACCGCTTGCGTAGCCCCACACACCTGGGGGCTGCAGGCTTTCCTGCTGCCTTCAGCCTCAAAACCACCCTTTCCCACTTGGTGCCGTGCCAGGCTCAAAAATGGCCACATCCCTGGAGAATGGTCCCACGCCCAAAGAGCCAGCAGGGAAAACTATGCCTTGTTCTAAAGCTCTTTGGGAACCGCTTGCGTAGCCCCACACACCTGGGGGCTGCAGGCTTTCCTGCTGCCTTCAGCCTCAAAACCACCCTTTCCCACTTGGCACCGCGCCAGACACAAAAATGGCCATCTGTCTGGAGATTGGTCCCACGCCCAAAGAGCCAGCAGGGAAAACTATGCCTTGTTCTAAAGCTCTTTGGGAACCGCTTGCGTAGCCCCACACACCTGGGGGCTGCAGGCTTTCCTGCTGCCTTCAGCCTCAAAACCACCCTTTTGCACTTGGCGCCGCGCCAGGCCCAAAAATGGCCATCTGTCTGGAGATTGGTCCCACACCCAAAGAGCCAGCAGGGAAAACTATGCCTTGTTCTAAAGCTCTTTGGGAACCGCTTGCGTAGCCCCACACACCTGGGGGCTGCAGGCTTTCCTGCTGCCTTCAGCCTCAAAAGCACCCTTTCCCACTTGGCGCCGCGCCAGGCACAAAAATGGCCATCTGTCTGGAGATTGGTCCCACGCCCAAAGAGCCAGCAGGGAAAACTATGCCTTGTTCTCAAGCTCTTTGGGAACCGCTTGCGTAGCCCCACACACCTGGGGGCTGCAGGCTTTCCTGCTGCCTTCAGCCTCAAAACCACCCCTTCCCACTTGGCGCCGCGCCAGGCCCAAAAATGGCCATATGTCTGGAGGTTAGTCCAACGCCCAAAGAGCCAGCAGGGAAAACTATGCCTTGTTCTATAGCTCTTTGGGAACCGCTTGCGTAGCCCCACAGACCTGGGGGCTGCAAGCTTTCCTGCTGCCTTCAGCCTCAAAACCACCCTTTCCCACTTGGCGCCGCGCCAGACACAAAAATGGCCTTATCTCTGGAGACTGGTCCCACGCCCAAAGAGCCAGCAGGGAAAACTACGCCTTATTCTAAAGCTCTTTGGGAACCGCTTGCGTAGCCCCACACACCTGGGGGCTGCAGGCTTTCCTGCTGCCTTCAGCCTCAAAACCACCCTTTCCCACTTGGTGCCGTGCCAGGCTCAAAAATGGCCACATCACTGGAGAATGGTCCCACGCCCAAAGAGCCAGCAGGGAAAACTATGCCTTGTTCTAAAGCTCTTTTGGAACCGCTTGCGTAGCCCCACACACCTGGGGGCTGCAGGCTTTCCTGCTGCCTTCAGCCTCAAAACCACCCTTTCCCACTTGGCGTCACGCCAGGCCCAAAAATGGCCATCTGTCTGGAGATTGGTCCCATGCACAAAGAGCCAGCAGGGAAAACTATGCCTTGTTCTAAAGCTCTTTGGGAACCGCTTGCGTAGCCCCACAGACCTGGGGGCTGCAGGCTTTCCTGCTGCCTTCAGCCCACTTGGTGCCGTGCCAGGCCCAAAAATGGCCATCTGTATTGAAATTGGTACCACACCCAAAGAGCCAGCAGGGAAAACTATGCCTTGTTCTAAAGCTCTTTGGGAACCGCTTGCGTAGCCCCACACACCTGGGGGCTGCAGGCTTTCCTGCTGCCTTCAGCCTCAAAACCACCCTTTCCCACTTGGCGCTGCGCCAGGCCCAAAAATGGCCATCTGTCTGGAGATTGGTCCCACGCCCAAAGAGCCAGCAGGGAAAACTGTGCCTTGTTCTAAAGCTCTTTGGGAACCGCTTGCGTAGCCCCACACACCTGGGGGCTGCAGGCTTTCCTGCTGCCTTCAGCCTCAAAACCACCCTTTTGCACTTGGCGTCACGCCAGGCCCAAAAATGGCCATCTGTCTGGAGATTGGTCCAACACCCAAAGAGCCAGCAGGGAAAACTATGCCTTGTTCTATAGCTCTTTGGGAACCGCTTGCGTAGCCCCACACACCTGGGGGCTGCAGGCTTTCCTGCTGCCTTCAGCCTCAAAAGCACCCTTTCCCACTTGGCGCCGCGCCAGACACAAAAATGGCCATCTGTCTGGAGATTGGTCCCATGCACAAAGAGCCAGCAGGGAAAACTATGCCTTGTTCTAAAGCTCTTTGGGAACCGTTTGCGTAGCCCCACAGACCTGGGGGCTGCAGGCTTTCCTGCTGCCTTCAGCCTCAAAACCACCCTTTCCCACTTGGCGCCGCGCCAGGCCCAAAAATGGCCATATGTCTGGAGATTGGTCCCACGCCCAAAGAGCCAGCAGGGAAAACTATGCCTTGTTCTAAAGCTCTTTGGGAACCGCTTGCGTAGCCCCACAGACCTGGGGGCTGCAGGCTTTCCTACTGCCTTCAGCCTCAAAACCACCCTTTCCCACTTGGCGCCGCGCAGGCCCAAAAATGGCCATCTGTCTGGAGATTGGTCCCACGCCCAAAGAGCCAGCAGGGAAAACTATGCCTTGTTCTAAAGCTCTTTGGGAACCGCTTGCGTAGCCCCACACACCTGGGGGCTGCAGGCTTTCCTGCTGCCTTCAGCTTCAAAACCACCCCTTCCCACTTGGCGCCGCGCCAGGCACAAAAATGGCCATATGTCTGGAGGTTAGTCCAACGTCCAAAGAGCCAGCAGGGAAAACTATGCCTTGTTCTATAGCTCTTTGGGAACCGCTTGCGTAGCCCCACAGACCTGGGGGCTGCAGGCTTTCCTGCTGCCTTCAGCCTCAAAACCACCCTTTCCCACTTGGCGCCGCGCCAGGCCCAAAAATGGTCATCTGTCTGGAGATTGGTCCCACGCCCAAAGAGCCAGCAGGGAAAATTATGCCTTGTTCTCAAGCTCTTTGGGAACCGCTTGCGTAGCCCCACACACCTGGGGGCTGCAGGCTTTCCTGCTGCCTTCAGCCTCAAAACCACCCTTTCCCACTTGGTGCCGTGCCAGGCTCAAAAACGGCCACATCCCTGGAGAATGGTCCCACGCCCAAAGAGCCAGCAGGGAAAACTATGCCTTGTTCTCAAGCTCTTTGGGAACCGCTTGCGTAGCCCCACACACCTGGGGGCTGCAGGCTTTCCTGCTGCCTTCAGCCTCAAAACCACCCTTTCCCACTTGGTGCCGTGCCAGGCTCAAAAACGGCCACATCCCTGGAGAATGGTCCCACGCCCAAAGAGCCAGCAGGGAAAACTATGCCTTGTTCTAAAGCTCTTTGGGAACCGCCTGCGTAGCCCCACAGACCTGGGGGCTGCAGGCTTTCCTGCTGCCTTCAGCCTCAAAACCACCCTTTCCCACTTGGCGCCGCGCCAGGCTCAAAAATGGCCATCTGTCTGGAGATTGGTCCCACGCCCAAAGAGCCAGCAGGGAAAACTATGCCTTGTTCTAAAGCTCTTTGGGAACCGCTTGCGTAGCCCCACAGACCTGGAGGCTGCAGGCTTTCCTGCTGCCTTCAGCCTCAAAAGCACCCCTTCCCACTTGGCGCCGCGCCAGGCACAAAAATGGCCATATGTCTGGAGGTTAGTCCAACGCCCAAAGAGCCAGCAGGGAAAACTATGCCTTGTTCTATAGCTCTTTGGGAACCTCTTGCGTAGCCCCACACACCTGGGGGCTGCAGGCTTTCCTGCTGCCTTCAGCCTCAAAACCACCCTTATCCACTTGGTGCCGTGCCAGGCTCAAAAATGGCCACATCCCTGGAGAATGGTCCCACGCCCAAAGAGCCAGCAGGGAAAACTATGCCTTGTTCTAAAGCTCTTTTGGAACCGCTTGCGTAGCCCCACACACCTGGGGGCTGCAGGCTTTCCTGCTGCCTTCAGCCTCAAAACCACCCTTTCGCACTTGGCGCCGCGCCAGGCCGAAAAATGGCCATCTGTCTGGAGATTGGTCCAACGCCCAAAGAGCCAGCAGGGAAAACTATGCCTTGTTTTAAAGCTATTTGGGAACCGCTTGCGTAGCCCCACAGACCTGGAGGCTGCAAGCTTTCCTACTGCCTTAAGCCTCAAAACCACCCTTTCCCACTTGGCGCCGCGCCAGACACAAAAATGGCCTTATCTCTGGAGATTGGTCCCACGCCCAAAGAGCCAGCAGGGAAAACTATGCCTTGTTCTAAAGCTCTTTGGGAACCGCTTGCGTAGCCCCACAGACCTGGGGGCTGCAGGCTTTCCTGCTGCCTTCAGCCTCAAAACCACCCTTTCCCACTTGGCGCCGCGCCAGGCTCAAAAACGGCCACATCCCTGGAGAATGGTCCCACGCCCAAAGAGCCAGCAGGGAAAACTATGCCTTGTTCTAAAGCTCTTTGGGAACCGCTTGCATAGCCACACACACCTGGGGGCTGCAGGCTTTCCTGCTGCCTTCAGCCTCAAAACCACCCTTTCCCACTTGGCGCTGCGCCAGGCCCAAAAATGGCCATCTGTCTGGAGATTGGTCCCACGCCCAAAGAGCCAGCAGGGAAAACTATGCCTTGTTCTAAAGCTCTTTGGGAACCGCTTGCGTAGCCCCACACACCTGGGGGCTGCAGGCTTTCCTGCTGCCTTCAGCCTCAAAACCACCCTTTTCCACTTGGCGTCACGCCAGGCCCAAAAATGGCCATCTGTCTGGAGATTGGTCCCACACCCAAAGAGCCAGCAGGGAAAACTATGCCTTGTTCTAAAGCTCTTTGGGAACCGCTTGCGTAGCCCCACAGACCTGGGGGCTGCAGGCTTTCCTGCTGCCTTCAGCCTCAAAAGCACCCTTTCCCACTTGGCGCCGCGCCAGACACAAAAATGGCCATCTGTCTGGAGATTGGTCCCATGCACAAAGAGCCAGCAGGGCAAACTATGCCTTGTTCTAAAGCTCTTTGGGAACCGTTTGCGTAGCCCCACACACCTGGGGGCTGCAGGCTTTCCTGCTGCCTTCAGCCTCAAAACCACCCTTTCCCACTTGGCGCCGCGCCAGGTCCAAAAATGGCCATCTGTCTGGAGATTGGTCCCACGCCCAAAGAGCCAGCAGGGAAAACTATGCCTTGTTCGAAAGCTCTTTGGGAACCGCTTGCGTAGCCCCACACACCTGGGGGCTGCAGGCTTTCCTACTGCCTTCAGCCTCAAAACCACCCTTTCCCACTTGGCGCCGCGCCAGGCCCAAAAATGGCCATCTGTCTGGAGATTGGTCCCACGCCCAAAGAGCCAGCAGGGAAAACTATGCCTTGTTCTAAAGCTCTTTGGGAACCGCTTGCGTAGCCCCACAGACCTGGGGGCTGCAGGCTTTCCTGCTGCCTTCAGCCTCAAAACCACCCCTTCCCACTTGGCGCCGCGCCAGGCCCAAAAATGGCCATCTGTCTGGAGATTGGTCCCACGCCCAAAGAGCCAGCAGGGAAAATTATGCCTTGTTCTCAAGCTCTTTGGGAACCGCTTGCGTAGCCCCACACACCTGCGGGCTGCAGGCTTTCCTGCTGCCTTCAGCCTCAAAACCACCCTTTCCCACTTGGTGCCGTGCCAGGCTCAAAAACGGCCACATCCCTGGAGAATGGTCCCACGCCCAAAGAGCCAGCAGGGAAAACTATGCCTTGTTCTAAAGCTCTTTGGGAACCGCTTGCGTAGCCCCACACACCTGGGGGCTGCAGGCTTTCCTGCTGCCTTCAGCCTCAAAACCACCCTTTCCCACTTGGCGCCGCGCCAGACACAAAAATGGCCTTATCTCTGGAGACTGGTCCCACGCCCAAAGAGCCAGCAGGGAAAACTACGCCTTATTCTAAAGCTCTTTGGGAACCGCTTGCGTAGCCCCACAGACCTGGGGGCTGCAGGCTTTCCTGCTGCCTTCAGCCTCAAAACCACCCTTTCCCACTTGGCGCCGCGCCAGGCACAAAAATGGCCATCTGTCTGGAGATTAGTCCCACGCCCAAAGAGCCAGCAGGGAAAACTATGCCTTGTTCTAAAGCTCTTTGGGAACCGCTTGCGTAGCCCCACACACCTGGGGGCTGCAGGCTTTCCTGCTGCCTTCAGCCTCAAAACCACCCTTTCCCACTTGGCGTCACGCCAGGCCCATAAATGGCCTTATGTCTGGAGATTGGTCCCACGCCCAAAGAGCCAGCAGGGAAAACTATGCCTTGTTCTAAAGCTCTTTGGGAACCGCTTGCGTAGCCCCACACACCTGGGGGCTGCAGGCTTTCCTGCTGCCTTCAGCCTCAAAACCACCCTTTCCCACTTGGCGCCGCGCCAGGCCCAAAAATGGCCATCTGTCTGGAGATTGGTCCCACGCCCAAAGAGCCAGCAGGGAGAATTACGCCTTGTTCTCAAGCTCTTTGGGAACCGCTTGCGTAGCCCCACACACCTGCGGGCTGCAGGCTTTCCTGCTGCCTTCAGCCTCAAAACCACCCTTTCCCACTTGGTGCCGTGCCAGGCTCAAAAACGGCCACATCCCTGGAGAATGGTCCCACGCCCAAAGAGCCAGCAGGGAAAACTATGCCTTGTTCTAAAGCTCTTTGGGAACCGCTTGCGTAGCCCCACACACCTGGGGGCTGCAGGCTTTCCTGCTGCCTTCAGCCTCAAAACCACCCTTTCCCACTTGGCGCCGCGCCAGACACAAAAATGGCCTTATCTCTGGAGACTGGTCCCACGCCCAAAGAGCCAGCAGGGAAAACTACGCCTTATTCTAAAGCTCTTTGGGAACCGCTTGCGTAGCCCCACAGACCTGGGGGCTGCAGGCTTTCCTGCTGCCTTCAGCCTCAAAACCACCCTTTCCCACTTGGTGCCGTGCCAGGCTCAAAAATGGCCACATCCCTGGAGAATGATCCCACGCCCAAAGAGGCAGCAGGGAAAACTATGCCTTGTTCTCAAGCTCTTTTGGAACCGCTTGCGTAGCCCCACAGACCTGGGGGCTGCAGGCTTTCCTGCTGCCTTCAGCCTCAAAACCACCCTTTCCCACTTGGCGCCGCGCCAGGCCCAAAAATGGCCATCTGTCTGGAGATTGGTCCCATGCACAAAGAGACAGCAGGGAAAACTATGCCTTGTTCTAAAGCTCTTTGGTAACCGCTTGCGTAGCCCCACAGACCTGGGGGCTGCAGGCTTTCCTGCTGCCTTCAGCCCACTTGGTGCCGTGCCAGGCTCAAAAATGGCCATCTGTCTTGAAATTGGTCCCACGCCCAAAGAGCCAGCAGGGAAAACTATGCCTTGTTCTCAAGCTCTTTGGGAACCGCTTGCGTAGCCCCACAGACCTGGGGGCTGCAGGCTTTCCTGCTGCCTTCAGCCTCAAAACCACCCCTTCCCACTTGGCGCCGCGCCAGGCACAAAAATGGCCATATGTCTGGAGGTTAGTCCAACGTCCAAAGAGCCAGCAGGGAAAATTATGCCTTGTTCTCAAGCTCTTTGGGAACCACTTGCGTAGCCCCACAGACCTGGAGGCTGCAAGCTTTCCTGCTGCCTTCAGCCTCAAAACCACCCTTTCCCACTTGGTGCCGCACCAGACACAAAAATGGCCTTATCTCTGGAGTTTGGTCCCACGCCCAAAGAGCCAGCAGGGAAAACTATGCCTTGTTCTAAAGCTCTTTGGGAACCGCTTGCGTAGCCCCACAGACCTGGGGGCTGCAGGCTTTCCTGCTGCCTTCAGCCTCAAAACCACCCTTTCCCACTTGGTGCCGTGCCAGGCTCAAAAATGGCCACATCCCTGGAGAATGGTCCCACGCCCAAAGAGCCAGCAGGGAAAACTATGCCTTGTTCTAAAGCTCTTTTGGAACCGCTTGCGTAGCCCCACACACCTGGGGGCTGCAGGCTTTCCTGCTGCCTTCAGCCTCAAAACCACCCCTTTCCCACTTGGCGCCGCGCCAGGCACAAAAATGGCCATCTGTCTAGGAGATTAGTCCCACGCCCAAAGAGCCAGCAGGGAAAACTATGCCTTGTTCTAAAGCTCTTTGGGAACCGCTTGCGTAGCCCCACAGACCTGGGGGCTGCAGGCTTTCCTGCTGCCTTCAGCCTCAAAACCACCCTTTCCCACTTGGCGTCACGCCAGGCCCAAAAATGGCCTTATCTCTGGAGATTGGTCCCACGCCCAAAGAGCCAGCAGGGAAAACTATGCCTTGTTCTAAAGCTCTTTGGGAACCGCTTGCGTAGCCCCACAGACCTGGGGGCTGCAGGCTTTCCTGCTGCCTTCAGCCTCAAAACCACCCTTTCCCACTTGGCGCCGCGCCAGGCCCAAAAATGGCCATCTGTCTGGAGATTGGTCCCACGCCCAAAGAGCCAGCAGGGAGAATTATGCCTTGTTCTCAAGCTCTTTGGGAACCGCTTGCGTAGCCCCACACACCTGCGGGCTGCAGGCTTTCCTGCTGCCTTCAGCCTCAAAACCACCCTTTCCCACTTGGTGCCGTGCCAGGCTCAAAAACGGCCACATCCCTGGAGAATGGTCCCACGCCCAAAGAGCCAGCAGGGAAAACTATGCCTTGTTCTAAAGCTCTTTGGGAACCGCTTGCGTAGCCCCACACACCTGGGGGCTGCAGGCTTTCCTGCTGCCTTCAGCCTCAAAACCACCCTTTCCCACTTGGCGCCGCGCCAGACACAAAAATGGCCTTATCTCTGGAGACTGGTCCCACGCCCAAAGAGCCAGCAGGGAAAACTACGCCTTATTCTAAAGCTCTTTGGGAACCGCTTGCGTAGCCCCACAGACCTGGGGGCTGCAGGCTTTCCTGCTGCCTTCAGCCTCAAAACCACCCTTTCCCACTTGGTGCCGTGCCAGGCTCAAAAATGGCCACATCCCTGGAGAATGATCCCACGCCCAAAGAGGCAGCAGGGAAAACTATGCCTTGTTCTCAAGCTCTTTTGGAACCGCTTGCGTAGCCCCACAGACCTGGGGGCTGCAGGCTTTCCTGCTGCCTTCAGCCTCAAAACCACCCTTTCCCACTTGGCGCCGCGCCAGGCCCAAAAATGGCCATCTGTCTGGAGATTGGTCCCATGCACAAAGAGACAGCAGGGAAAACTATGCCTTGTTCTAAAGCTCTTTGGTAACCGCTTGCGTAGCCCCACAGACCTGGGGGCTGCAGGCTTTCCTGCTGCCTTCAGCCCACTTGGTGCCGTGCCAGGCTCAAAAATGGCCATCTGTCTTGAAATTGGTCCCACGCCCAAAGAGCCAGCAGGGAAAACTATGCCTTGTTCTCAAGCTCTTTGGGAACCGCTTGCGTAGCCCCACACACCTGCGGGCTGCAGGCTTTCCTGCTGCCTTCAGCCTCAAAACCACCCCTTCCCACTTGGCGCCGCGCCAGGCACAAAAATGGCCATATGTCTGGAGGTTAGTCCAACGTCCAAAGAGCCAGCAGGGAAAATTATGCCTTGTTCTCAAGCTCTTTGGGAACCGCTTGCGTAGCCCCACAGACCTGGAGGCTGCAAGCTTTCCTGCTGCCTTCAGCCTCAAAACCACCCTTTCCCACTTGGTGCCGCACCAGACACAAAAATGGCCTTATCTCTGGAGTTTGGTCCCACGCCCAAAGAGCCAGCAGGGAAAACTATGCCTTGTTCTAAAGCTCTTTGGGAACCGCTTGCGTAGCCCCACACACCTGGGGGCTGCAGGCTTTCCTGCTGCCTTCAGCCTCAAAACCACCCTTTCCCACTTGGCGCCGCGCCAGGCACAAAAATGGCCATCTGTCTAGGAGATTAGTCCCACGCCCAAAGAGCCAGCAGGGAAAACTATGCCTTGTTCTAAAGCTCTTTGGGAACCGCTTGCGTAGCCCCACAGACCTGGGGGCTGCAGGCTTTCCTGCTGCCTTCAGCCTCAAAACCACCCTTTCCCACTTGGCGTCACGCCAGGCCCAAAAATGGCCATCTGTCTGGAGATTGGTCCCACGCCCAAAGAGCCAGCAGGGAAAACTATGCCTTGTTCTAAAGCTCTTTGGGAACCGCTTGCGTAGCCCCACAGACCTGGGGGCTGCAGGCTTTCCTGCTGCCTTCAGCCTCAAAACCACCCTTTCCCACTTGGCGTCACGCCAGGCCCAAAAATGGCCTTATCTCTGGAGATTGGTCCCACGCCCAAAGAGCCAGCAGGGAAAACTATGCCTTGTTCTAAAGCTCTTTGGGAACCGCTTGCGTAGCCCCACAGACCTGGGGGCTGCAGGCTTTCCTGCTGCCTTCAGCCTCAAAACCACCCTTTCCCACTTGGCGCTGCGCCAGGCCCAAAAATGGCCATCTGTCTGGAGATTGGTCCCATGCACAAAGAGCCAGCAGGGAAAACTATGCCTTGTTCTAAAGCTCTTTGGGAACCGCTTGCGTAGCCCCACACACCTGGGGGCTGCAGGCTTTCCTGCTGCCTCAGCCCACTTGGTGCCGTGCCAGGCTCAAAAATGGCCATCTGTCTGGAGATTGGTCCCACGCCCAAAGAGCCAGCAGGGAAAACTATGCCTTGTTCTAAAGCTCTTTGGGAAGCGCTTGCGTAGCCCCACACACCTGGGGGCTGCAGGCTTTCCTGCTGCCTTCAGCCTCAAAACCACGCTTTCCCACTTGGCGCTGCGCCAGGCCCAAAAATGGCCATCTGTCTGGAGATTGGTTCCACGCCCAAAGAGCCAGCAGGGAAAACTATGCCTTGTTCTAAAGCTCTTTGGGAACCGCTTGCGTAGCCCCACACACCTGGGGGCTGCAGGCTTTCCTGCTGCCTTCAGCCCACTTGGTGCCGTGCCAGGCTCAAAAATGGCCATCTGTTTGAGATTGGTACCACACCCAAAGAGCCAGCAGGGAAAACTATGCCTTGTTCTAAAGCTCTTTGGGAAGCGCTTGCGTAGCCCCACACACCTGGGGACTGCAGGCTTTCCTGCTGCCTTCAGCCTCAAAACCACCCTTTCCCACTTGGCGCTGCGCCAGGCCCAAAAATGGCCATCTGTCTGGAGATTGGTCCCACGCCCAAAGAGCCAGCAGGGAAAACTATGCCTTGTTCTAAAGCTCTTTGGGAACCGCTTGCGTAGCCCCACAGACCTGGGGGCTGCAGGCTTTCCTGCTGCCTTCAGCCTCAAAACCACCCTTTTGCACTTGGCGTCACGCCAGGCCCAAAAATGGCCATCTGTCTGGAGATTGGTCCCACACCCAAAGAGCCAGCAGGGAAAACTATGCCTTGTTCTATAGCTCTTTGGGAACCGCTTGCGTAGCCCCACACACCTGGGGGCTGCAGGCTTTCCTGCTGCCTTCAGCCTCAAAACCACCCTTTCCCACTTGGCGCCGCGCCAGACACAAAAATGGCCATCTGTCTGGAGATTGGTCCCATCCACAAAGAGCCAGCAGGGAAAACTATGCCTTGTTCTAAAGCTCTTTGGGAACCGTTTGCGTAGCCCCACAGACCTGGGGTCTGCAGGCTTTCCTGCTGCCTTCAGCCTCAAAACCACCCTTTCCCACTTGGCGCCGCGCCAGGCCCAAAAATGGCCATCTGTCTGGAGATTGGTCCCACGCCCAAAGAGCCAGCAGGGAAAACTATGCCTTGTTAGAAAGCTCTTTGGGAACCGCTTGCGTAGCCCCACAGACCTGGGGGCTGCAGGCTTTCCTACTGCCTTCAGCCTCAAAACCACCCTTTCCCACTTGGCGCCGCGCCAGGCCCAAAAATGGCCATCTGTCTGGAGACTGGTCCCACGCCCAAAGAGCCAGCAGGGAAAACTATGCCTTGTTCTCAAGCTCTTTGGGAACCGCTTGCGTAGCCCCACAGACCTTGGGGCTGCAGGCTTTCCTGCTGCCTTCAGCCTCAAAACCACCCCTTCCCACTTGGCGCCGCGCCAGGCCCAAAAATGGCCATCTGTCTGGAGATTGGTCCCACGCCCAAAGAGCCAGCAGGGAAAATTATGCCTTGTTCTCAAGCTCTTTGGGAACCGCTTGCGTAGCCCCACACACCTGGGGGCTGCAGGCTTTCCTGCTGCCTTCAGCCTCAAAACCACCCTTTCCAACTTGGTGCCGTGCCAGGCTCAAAAACGGCCACATCCCTGGAGAATGGTCCCACGCCCAAAGAGCCAGCAGGGAAAACTATGCCTTGTTCTAAAGCTCTTTGGGAACCGCTTGCGTAGCCCCACAGACCTGGGGGCTGCAGGCTTTCCTGCTGCCTTCAGCCTCAAAACCACCCTTTCCCACTTGGCGCCGCGCCAGGCCCAAAAATGGTCATCTGTCTGTAGATTGGTCCCACGCCCAAAGAGCCAGCAGGGAAAATTATGCCTTGTTCTAAAGCTCTTTGGGAACCGCTTGCGTAGCCCCACAGACCTGGGGGCTGCAGGCTTTCCTGCTGCCTTCAGCCTCAAAACCACCCTTTCCCACTTGGCGCCGCGCCAGGCCCAAAAATGGCCATCTGTCTGGAGATTGGTCCCATGCACAAAGAGACAGCAGGGAAAACTATGCCTTGTTCTAAAGCTCTTTGGTAACCGCTTGCGTAGCCCCACAGACCTGGGGGCTGCAGGCTTTCCTGCTGCCTTCAGCCCACTTGGTGCCGTGCCAGGCTCAAAAATGGCCATCTGTCTTGAAATTGGTCCCACGCCCAAAGAGCCAGCAGGGAAAACTATGCCTTGTTCTCAAGCTCTTTGGGAACCGCTTGCGTAGCCCCACAGACCTGGGGGCTGCAGGCTTTCCTGCTGCCTTCAGCCTCAAAACCACCCCTTCCCACTTGGCGCCGCGCCAGGCACAAAAATGGCCATATGTCTGGAGGTTAGTCCAACGTCCAAAGAGCCAGCAGGGAAAATTATGCCTTGTTCTCAAGCTCTTTGGGAACCGCTTGCGTAGCCCCACAGACCTGGAGGCTGCAAGCTTTCCTGCTGCCTTCAGCCTCAAAACCACCCTTTCCCACTTGGTGCCGCACCAGACACAAAAATGGCCTTATCTCTGGAGTTTGGTCCCACGCCCAAAGAGCCAGCAGGGAAAACTATGCCTTGTTCTAAAGCTCTTTGGGAACCGCTTGCGTAGCCCCACACACCTGGGGGCTGCAGGCTTTCCTGCTGCCTTCAGCCTCAAAACCACCCTTTCCCACTTGGCGCCGCGCCAGGCACAAAAATGGCCATCTGTCTAGGAGATTAGTCCCACGCCCAAAGAGCCAGCAGGGAAAACTATGCCTTGTTCTAAAGCTCTTTGGGAACCGCTTGCGTAGCCCCACAGACCTGGGGGCTGCAGGCTTTCCTGCTGCCTTCAGCCTCAAAACCACCCTTTCGCACTTGGCGCCGCGCCAGACACAAAAATGGCCATCTGTCTGGAGATTGGTCCCACGCCCAAAGAGCCAGCAGGGAAAACTATGCCTTGTTCTAAAGCTCTTTGGGAACCGCTTGCGTAGCCCCACAGACCTGGGGGCTGCAGGCTTTCCTGCTGCCTTCAGCCTCAAAACCACCCTTTCCCACTTGGCGTCACGCCAGGCCCAAAAATGGCCTTATCTCTGGAGATTGGTCCCACGCCCAAAGAGCCAGCAGGGAAAACTATGCCTTGTTCTAAAGCTCTTTGGGAACCGCTTGCGTAGCCCCACAGACCTGGGGGCTGCAGGCTTTCCTGCTGCCTTCAGCCTCAAAACCACCCTTTCCCACTTGGCGCTGCGCCAGGCCCAAAAATGGCCATCTGTCTGGAGATTGGTCCCATGCACAAAGAGCCAGCAGGGAAAACTATGCCTTGTTCTAAAGCTCTTTGGGAACCGCTTGCGTAGCCCCACACACCTGGGGGCTGCAGGCTTTCCTGCTGCCTCAGCCCACTTGGTGCCGTGCCAGGCTCAAAAATGGCCATCTGTCTGGAGATTGGTCCCACGCCCAAAGAGCCAGCAGGGAAAACTATGCCTTGTTCTAAAGCTCTTTGGGAAGCGCTTGCGTAGCCCCACACACCTGGGGGCTGCAGGCTTTCCTGCTGCCTTCAGCCTCAAAACCACCCTTTCCCACTTGGCGCTGCGCCAGGCCCAAAAATGGCCATCTGTCTGGAGATTGGTTCCACGCCCAAAGAGCCAGCAGGGAAAACTATGCCTTGTTCTAAAGCTCTTTTGGAACCGCTTGCGTAGCCCCACACACCTGGGGGCTGCAGGCTTTCCTGCTGCCTTCAGCCTCAAAACCACCCTTTCGCACTTGGCGCCGCGCCAGGCCGAAAAATGGCCATCTGTCTGGAGATTGGTCCAACGCCCAAAGAGCCAGCAGGGAAAACTATGCCTTGTTTTAAAGCTATTTGGGAACCGCTTGCGTAGCCCCACAGACCTGGAGGCTGCAAGCTTTCCTACTGCCTTAAGCCTCAAAACCACCCTTTCCCACTTGGCGCCGCGCCAGACACAAAAATGGCCTTATCTCTGGAGATTGGTCCCACGCCCAAAGAGCCAGCAGGGAAAACTATGCCTTGTTCTAAAGCTCTTTGGGAACCGCTTGCGTAGCCCCACAGACCTGGGGGCTGCAGGCTTTCCTGCTGCCTTCAGCCTCAAAACCACCCTTTCCCACTTGGCGCCGCGCCAGGCTCAAAAACGGCCACATCCCTGGAGAATGGTCCCACGCCCAAAGAGCCAGCAGGGAAAACTATGCCTTGTTCTAAAGCTCTTTGGGAACCGCTTGCATAGCCACACACACCTGGGGGCTGCAGGCTTTCCTGCTGCCTTCAGCCTCAAAACCACCCTTTCCCACTTGGCGCTGCGCCAGGCCCAAAAATGGCCATCTGTCTGGAGATTGGTCCCACGCCCAAAGAGCCAGCAGGGAAAACTATGCCTTGTTCTAAAGCTCTTTGGGAACCGCTTGCGTAGCCCCACAGACCTGGGGGCTGCAGGCTTTCCTGCTGCCTTCAGCCTCAAAACCACCCTTTTCCACTTGGCGTCACGCCAGGCCCAAAAATGGCCATCTGTCTGGAGATTGGTCCCACACCCAAAGAGCCAGCAGGGAAAACTATGCCTTGTTCTAAAGCTCTTTGGGAACCGCTTGCGTAGCCCCACAGACCTGGGGGCTGCAGGCTTTCCTGCTGCCTTCAGCCTCAAAAGCACCCTTTCCCACTTGGCGCCGCGCCAGACACAAAAATGGCCATCTGTCTGGAGATTGGTCCCATGCACAAAGAGCCAGCAGGGCAAACTATGCCTTGTTCTAAAGCTCTTTGGGAACCGTTTGCGTAGCCCCACACACCTGGGGGCTGCAGGCTTTCCTGCTGCCTTCAGCCTCAAAACCACCCTTTCCCACTTGGCGCCGCGCCAGGTCCAAAAATGGCCATCTGTCTGGAGATTGGTCCCACGCCCAAAGAGCCAGCAGGGAAAACTATGCCTTGTTCGAAAGCTCTTTGGGAACCGCTTGCGTAGCCCCACACACCTGGGGGCTGCAGGCTTTCCTACTGCCTTCAGCCTCAAAACCACCCTTTCCCACTTGGCGCCGCGCCAGGCCCAAAAATGGCCATCTGTCTGGAGATTGGTCCCACGCCCAAAGAGCCAGCAGGGAAAACTATGCCTTGTTCTAAAGCTCTTTGGGAACCGCTTGCGTAGCCCCACAGACCTGGGGGCTGCAGGCTTTCCTGCTGCCTTCAGCCTCAAAACCACCCCTTCCCACTTGGCGCCGCGCCAGGCCCAAAAATGGCCATCTGTCTGGAGATTGGTCCCACGCCCAAAGAGCCAGCAGGGAAAATTATGCCTTGTTCTCAAGCTCTTTGGGAACCGCTTGCGTAGCCCCACACACCTGCGGGCTGCAGGCTTTCCTGCTGCCTTCAGCCTCAAAACCACCCTTTCCCACTTGGTGCCGTGCCAGGCTCAAAAACGGCCACATCCCTGGAGAATGGTCCCACGCCCAAAGAGCCAGCAGGGAAAACTATGCCTTGTTCTAAAGCTCTTTGGGAACCGCTTGCGTAGCCCCACACACCTGGGGGCTGCAGGCTTTCCTGCTGCCTTCAGCCTCAAAACCACCCTTTCCCACTTGGCGCCGCGCCAGACACAAAAATGGCCTTATCTCTGGAGACTGGTCCCACGCCCAAAGAGCCAGCAGGGAAAACTACGCCTTATTCTAAAGCTCTTTGGGAACCGCTTGCGTAGCCCCACAGACCTGGGGGCTGCAGGCTTTCCTGCTGCCTTCAGCCTCAAAACCACCCTTTCCCACTTGGTGCCGTGCCAGGCTCAAAAATGGCCACAACCCTGGAGAATGGGCCCACGCCCAAAGAGCCAGCAGGGAAAACTATGCCTTGTTCTAAAGCTCTTTTGGAACCGCTTGCGTAGCCCCACAGACCTGGGGGCTGCAGGCTTTCCTGCTGCCTTCAGCCTCAAAACCACCCTTTCCCACTTGGCGCCGCGCCAGGCCCAAAAATGGCCATCTGTCTGGAGATTGGTCCCATGCACAAAGAGACAGCAGGGAAAACTATGCCTTGTTCTAAAGCTCTTTGGTAACCGCTTGCGTAGCCCCACAGACCTGGGGGCTGCAGGCTTTCCTACTGCCTTCAGCCCACTTGGTGCCGTGCCAGGCTCAAAAATGGCCATCTGTCTTGAAATTGGTCCCACGCCCAAAGAGCCAGCAGGGAAAACTATGCCTTGTTCTCAAGCTCTTTGGGAACCGCTTGCGTAGCCCCACAGACCTGGGGGCTGCAGGCTTTCCTGCTGCCTTCAGCCTCAAAACCACCCCTTCCCACATGGCGCCGCGCCAGGCACAAAAATGGCCATATATCTGGAGGTTAGTCCAACGTCCAAAGAGCCAGCAGGGAAAATTATGCCTTGTTCTCAAGCTCTTTGGGAACCGCTTGCGTAGCCCCACAGACCTGGAGGCTGCAAGCTTTCCTGCTGCCTTCAGCCTCAAAACCACCCTTTCCCACTTGGTGCCGCACCAGACACAAAAATGGCCTTATCTCTGGAGATTGGTCCCACGCCCAAAGAGCCAGCAGGGAAAACTATGCCTTGTTCTAAAGCTCTTTGGGAACCGCTTGCGTAGCCCCACAGACCTGGGGGCTGCAGGCTTTCCTGCTGCCTTCAGCCTCAAAACCACCCTTTCCCACTTGGTGCCGTGCCAGGCTCAAAAATGGCCACATCCCTGGAGAATGGTCCCACGCCCAAAGAGCCAGCAGGGAAAACTATGCCTTGTTCTCAAGCTCTTTTGGAACCGCTTGCGTAGCCCCACACACCTGGGGGCTGCAGGCTTTCCTGCTGCCTTCAGCCTCAAAACCACCCTTTCCCACTTGGCGCCGCGCCAGGCACAAAAATGGCCATCTGTCTGGAGATTAGTCCCACGCCCAAAGAGCCAGCAGGGAAAACTATGCCTTGTTCTAAAGCTCTTTGGGAACCGCTTGCGTAGCCCCACACACCTGGGGGCTGCAGGCTTTCCTGCTGCCTTCAGCCTCAAAACCACCCTTTCCCACTTGGCGTCACGCCAGGCCCATAAATGGCCTTATGTCTGGAGATTGGTCCCACGCCCAAAGAGCCAGCAGGGAAAACTATGCCTTGTTCTAAAGCTCTTTGGGAACCGCTTGCGTAGCCCCACACACCTGGGGGCTGCAGGCTTTCCTGCTGCCTTCAGCCTCAAAACCACCCTTTCCCACTTGGCGCCGCGCCAGGCCCAAAAATGGCCATCTGTCTGGAGATTGGTCCCACGCCCAAAGAGCCAGCAGGGAGAATTACGCCTTGTTCTCAAGCTCTTTGGGAACCGCTTGCGTAGCCCCACACACCTGCGGGCTGCAGGCTTTCCTGCTGCCTTCAGCCTCAAAACCACCCTTTCCCACTTGGTGCCGTGCCAGGCTCAAAAATGGCCACATCCCTGGAGAATGGTCCCACGCCCAAAGAGCCAGCAGGGAAAACTATGCCTTGTTCTAAAGCTCTTTGGGAACCGCTTGCGTAGCCCCACACACCTGGGGGCTGCAGGCTTTCCTGCTGCCTTCAGCCTCAAAACCACCCTTTCCCACTTGGCGCCGCGCCAGACACAAAAATGGCCTTATCTCTGGAGACTGGTCCCACGCCCAAAGAGCCAGCAGGGAAAACTACGCCTTATTCTAAAGCTCTTTGGGAACCGCTTGCGTAGCCCCACAGACCTGGGGGCTGCAGGCTTTCCTGCTGCCTTCAGCCTCAAAACCACCCTTTCCCACTTGGTGCCGTGCCAGGCTCAAAAATGGCCACATCCCTGGAGAATGATCCCACGCCCAAAGAGGCAGCAGGGAAAACTATGCCTTGTTCTCAAGCTCTTTTGGAACCGCTTGCGTAGCCCCACAGACCTGGGGGCTGCAGGCTTTCCTGCTGCCTTCAGCCTCAAAACCACCCTTTCCCACTTGGCGCCGCGCCAGGCCCAAAAATGGCCATCTGTCTGGAGATTGGTCCCATGCACAAAGAGACAGCAGGGAAAACTATGCCTTGTTCTAAAGCTCTTTGGTAACCGCTTGCGTAGCCCCACAGACCTGGGGGCTGCAGGCTTTCCTGCTGCCTTCAGCCCACTTGGTGCCGTGCCAGGCTCAAAAATGGCCATCTGTCTTGAAATTGGTCCCACGCCCAAAGAGCCAGCAGGGAAAACTATGCCTTGTTCTCAAGCTCTTTGGGAACCGCTTGCGTAGCCCCACAGACCTGGGGGCTGCAGGCTTTCCTGCTGCCTTCAGCCTCAAAACCACCCCTTCCCACTTGGCGCCGCGCCAGGCACAAAAATGGCCATATGTCTGGAGGTTAGTCCAACGTCCAAAGAGCCAGCAGGGAAAATTATGCCTTGTTCTCAAGCTCTTTGGGAACCACTTGCGTAGCCCCACAGACCTGGAGGCTGCAAGCTTTCCTGCTGCCTTCAGCCTCAAAACCACCCTTTCCCACTTGGTGCCGCACCAGACACAAAAATGGCCTTATCTCTGGAGTTTGGTCCCACGCCCAAAGAGCCAGCAGGGAAAACTATGCCTTGTTCTAAAGCTCTTTGGGAACCGCTTGCGTAGCCCCACAGACCTGGGGGCTGCAGGCTTTCCTGCTGCCTTCAGCCTCAAAACCACCCTTTCCCACTTGGTGCCGTGCCAGGCTCAAAAATGGCCACATCCCTGGAGAATGGTCCCACGCCCAAAGAGCCAGCAGGGAAAACTATGCCTTGTTCTAAAGCTCTTTTGGAACCGCTTGCGTAGCCCCACACACCTGGGGGCTGCAGGCTTTCCTGCTGCCTTCAGCCTCAAAACCACCCTTTCCCACTTGGCGCCGCGCCAGGCACAAAAATGGCCATCTGTCTAGGAGATTAGTCCCACGCCCAAAGAGCCAGCAGGGAAAACTATGCCTTGTTCTAAAGCTCTTTGGGAACCGCTTGCGTAGCCCCACAGACCTGGGGGCTGCAGGCTTTCCTGCTGCCTTCAGCCTCAAAACCACCCTTTCCCACTTGGCGTCACGCCAGGCCCAAAAATGGCCTTATCTCTGGAGATTGGTCCCACGCCCAAAGAGCCAGCAGGGAAAACTATGCCTTGTTCTAAAGCTCTTTGGGAACCGCTTGCGTAGCCCCACAGACCTGGGGGCTGCAGGCTTTCCTGCTGCCTTCAGCCTCAAAACCACCCTTTCCCACTTGGCGCCGCGCCAGGCCCAAAAATGGCCATCTGTCTGGAGATTGGTCCCACGCCCAAAGAGCCAGCAGGGAGAATTATGCCTTGTTCTCAAGCTCTTTGGGAACCGCTTGCGTAGCCCCACACACCTGCGGGCTGCAGGCTTTCCTGCTGCCTTCAGCCTCAAAACCACCCTTTCCCACTTGGTGCCGTGCCAGGCTCAAAAACGGCCACATCCCTGGAGAATGGTCCCACGCCCAAAGAGCCAGCAGGGAAAACTATGCCTTGTTCTAAAGCTCTTTGGGAACCGCTTGCGTAGCCCCACACACCTGGGGGCTGCAGGCTTTCCTGCTGCCTTCAGCCTCAAAACCACCCTTTCCCACTTGGCGCCGCGCCAGACACAAAAATGGCCTTATCTCTGGAGACTGGTCCCACGCCCAAAGAGCCAGCAGGGAAAACTACGCCTTATTCTAAAGCTCTTTGGGAACCGCTTGCGTAGCCCCACAGACCTGGGGGCTGCAGGCTTTCCTGCTGCCTTCAGCCTCAAAACCACCCTTTCCCACTTGGTGCCGTGCCAGGCTCAAAAATGGCCACATCCCTGGAGAATGATCCCACGCCCAAAGAGGCAGCAGGGAAAACTATGCCTTGTTCTCAAGCTCTTTTGGAACCGCTTGCGTAGCCCCACAGACCTGGGGGCTGCAGGCTTTCCTGCTGCCTTCAGCCTCAAAACCACCCTTTCCCACTTGGCGCCGCGCCAGGCCCAAAAATGGCCATCTGTCTGGAGATTGGTCCCATGCACAAAGAGACAGCAGGGAAAACTATGCCTTGTTCTAAAGCTCTTTGGTAACCGCTTGCGTAGCCCCACAGACCTGGGGGCTGCAGGCTTTCCTGCTGCCTTCAGCCCACTTGGTGCCGTGCCAGGCTCAAAAATGGCCATCTGTCTTGAAATTGGTCCCACGCCCAAAGAGCCAGCAGGGAAAACTATGCCTTGTTCTCAAGCTCTTTGGGAACCGCTTGCGTAGCCCCACACACCTGCGGGCTGCAGGCTTTCCTGCTGCCTTCAGCCTCAAAACCACCCCTTCCCACTTGGCGCCGCGCCAGGCACAAAAATGGCCATATGTCTGGAGGTTAGTCCAACGTCCAAAGAGCCAGCAGGGAAAATTATGCCTTGTTCTCAAGCTCTTTGGGAACCGCTTGCGTAGCCCCACAGACCTGGAGGCTGCAAGCTTTCCTGCTGCCTTCAGCCTCAAAACCACCCTTTCCCACTTGGTGCCGCACCAGACACAAAAATGGCCTTATCTCTGGAGTTTGGTCCCACGCCCAAAGAGCCAGCAGGGAAAACTATGCCTTGTTCTAAAGCTCTTTGGGAACCGCTTGCGTAGCCCCACACACCTGGGGGCTGCAGGCTTTCCTGCTGCCTTCAGCCTCAAAACCACCCTTTCCCACTTGGCGCCGCGCCAGGCACAAAAATGGCCATCTGTCTAGGAGATTAGTCCCACGCCCAAAGAGCCAGCAGGGAAAACTATGCCTTGTTCTAAAGCTCTTTGGGAACCGCTTGCGTAGCCCCACAGACCTGGGGGCTGCAGGCTTTCCTGCTGCCTTCAGCCTCAAAACCACCCTTTCCCACTTGGCGTCACGCCAGGCCCAAAAATGGCCATCTGTCTGGAGATTGGTCCCACGCCCAAAGAGCCAGCAGGGAAAACTATGCCTTGTTCTAAAGCTCTTTGGGAACCGCTTGCGTAGCCCCACACACCTGGGGGCTGCAGGCTTTCCTGCTGCCTTCAGCCTCAAAACCACCCTTTCCCACTTGGCGTCACGCCAGGCCCAAAAATGGCCTTATCTCTGGAGATTGGTCCCACGCCCAAAGAGCCAGCAGGGAAAACTATGCCTTGTTCTAAAGCTCTTTGGGAACCGCTTGCGTAGCCCCACAGACCTGGGGGCTGCAGGCTTTCCTGCTGCCTTCAGCCTCAAAACCACCCTTTCCCACTTGGCGCTGCGCCAGGCCCAAAAATGGCCATCTGTCTGGAGATTGGTCCCATGCACAAAGAGCCAGCAGGGAAAACTATGCCTTGTTCTAAAGCTCTTTGGGAACCGCTTGCGTAGCCCCACACACCTGGGGGCTGCAGGCTTTCCTGCTGCCTCAGCCCACTTGGTGCCGTGCCAGGCTCAAAAATGGCCATCTGTCTGGAGATTGGTCCCACGCCCAAAGAGCCAGCAGGGAAAACTATGCCTTGTTCTAAAGCTCTTTGGGAAGCGCTTGCGTAGCCCCACACACCTGGGGGCTGCAGGCTTTCCTGCTGCCTTCAGCCTCAAAACCACGCTTTCCCACTTGGCGCTGCGCCAGGCCCAAAAATGGCCATCTGTCTGGAGATTGGTTCCACGCCCAAAGAGCCAGCAGGGAAAACTATGCCTTGTTCTAAAGCTCTTTGGGAACCGCTTGCGTAGCCCCACACACCTGGGGGCTGCAGGCTTTCCTGCTGCCTTCAGCCCACTTGGTGCCGTGCCAGGCTCAAAAATGGCCATCTGTTTGAGATTGGTACCACACCCAAAGAGCCAGCAGGGAAAACTATGCCTTGTTCTAAAGCTCTTTGGGAAGCGCTTGCGTAGCCCCACACACCTGGGGACTGCAGGCTTTCCTGCTGCCTTCAGCCTCAAAACCACCCTTTCCCACTTGGCGCTGCGCCAGGCCCAAAAATGGCCATCTGTCTGGAGATTGGTCCCACGCCCAAAGAGCCAGCAGGGAAAACTATGCCTTGTTCTAAAGCTCTTTGGGAACCGCTTGCGTAGCCCCACAGACCTGGGGGCTGCAGGCTTTCCTGCTGCCTTCAGCCTCAAAACCACCCTTTTGCACTTGGCGTCACGCCAGGCCCAAAAATGGCCATCTGTCTGGAGATTGGTCCCACACCCAAAGAGCCAGCAGGGAAAACTATGCCTTGTTCTATAGCTCTTTGGGAACCGCTTGCGTAGCCCCACACACCTGGGGGCTGCAGGCTTTCCTGCTGCCTTCAGCCTCAAAACCACCCTTTCCCACTTGGCGCCGCGCCAGACACAAAAATGGCCATCTGTCTGGAGATTGGTCCCATCCACAAAGAGCCAGCAGGGAAAACTATGCCTTGTTCTAAAGCTCTTTGGGAACCGTTTGCGTAGCCCCACAGACCTGGGGTCTGCAGGCTTTCCTGCTGCCTTCAGCCTCAAAACCACCCTTTCCCACTTGGCGCCGCGCCAGGCCCAAAAATGGCCATCTGTCTGGAGATTGGTCCCACGCCCAAAGAGCCAGCAGGGAAAACTATGCCTTGTTAGAAAGCTCTTTGGGAACCGCTTGCGTAGCCCCACAGACCTGGGGGCTGCAGGCTTTCCTACTGCCTTCAGCCTCAAAACCACCCTTTCCCACTTGGCGCCGCGCCAGGCCCAAAAATGGCCATCTGTCTGGAGACTGGTCCCACGCCCAAAGAGCCAGCAGGGAAAACTATGCCTTGTTCTCAAGCTCTTTGGGAACCGCTTGCGTAGCCCCACAGACCTTGGGGCTGCAGGCTTTCCTGCTGCCTTCAGCCTCAAAACCACCCCTTCCCACTTGGCGCCGCGCCAGGCCCAAAAATGGCCATCTGTCTGGAGATTGGTCCCACGCCCAAAGAGCCAGCAGGGAAAATTATGCCTTGTTCTCAAGCTCTTTGGGAACCGCTTGCGTAGCCCCACACACCTGGGGGCTGCAGGCTTTCCTGCTGCCTTCAGCCTCAAAACCACCCTTTCCAACTTGGTGCCGTGCCAGGCTCAAAAACGGCCACATCCCTGGAGAATGGTCCCACGCCCAAAGAGCCAGCAGGGAAAACTATGCCTTGTTCTAAAGCTCTTTGGGAACCGCTTGCGTAGCCCCACAGACCTGGGGGCTGCAGGCTTTCCTGCTGCCTTCAGCCTCAAAACCACCCTTTCCCACTTGGCGCCGCGCCAGGCCCAAAAATGGTCATCTGTCTGTAGATTGGTCCCACGCCCAAAGAGCCAGCAGGGAAAATTATGCCTTGTTCTAAAGCTCTTTGGGAACCGCTTGCGTAGCCCCACAGACCTGGGGGCTGCAGGCTTTCCTGCTGCCTTCAGCCTCAAAACCACCCTTTCCCACTTGGCGCCGCGCCAGGCCCAAAAATGGCCATCTGTCTGGAGATTGGTCCCATGCACAAAGAGACAGCAGGGAAAACTATGCCTTGTTCTAAAGCTCTTTGGTAACCGCTTGCGTAGCCCCACAGACCTGGGGGCTGCAGGCTTTCCTGCTGCCTTCAGCCCACTTGGTGCCGTGCCAGGCTCAAAAATGGCCATCTGTCTTGAAATTGGTCCCACGCCCAAAGAGCCAGCAGGGAAAACTATGCCTTGTTCTCAAGCTCTTTGGGAACCGCTTGCGTAGCCCCACAGACCTGGGGGCTGCAGGCTTTCCTGCTGCCTTCAGCCTCAAAACCACCCCTTCCCACTTGGCGCCGCGCCAGGCACAAAAATGGCCATATGTCTGGAGGTTAGTCCAACGTCCAAAGAGCCAGCAGGGAAAATTATGCCTTGTTCTCAAGCTCTTTGGGAACCGCTTGCGTAGCCCCACAGACCTGGAGGCTGCAAGCTTTCCTGCTGCCTTCAGCCTCAAAACCACCCTTTCCCACTTGGTGCCGCACCAGACACAAAAATGGCCTTATCTCTGGAGTTTGGTCCCACGCCCAAAGAGCCAGCAGGGAAAACTATGCCTTGTTCTAAAGCTCTTTGGGAACCGCTTGCGTAGCCCCACACACCTGGGGGCTGCAGGCTTTCCTGCTGCCTTCAGCCTCAAAACCACCCTTTCCCACTTGGCGCCGCGCCAGGCACAAAAATGGCCATCTGTCTAGGAGATTAGTCCCACGCCCAAAGAGCCAGCAGGGAAAACTATGCCTTGTTCTAAAGCTCTTTGGGAACCGCTTGCGTAGCCCCACAGACCTGGGGGCTGCAGGCTTTCCTGCTGCCTTCAGCCTCAAAACCACCCTTTCGCACTTGGCGCCGCGCCAGACACAAAAATGGCCATCTGTCTGGAGATTGGTCCCACGCCCAAAGAGCCAGCAGGGAAAACTATGCCTTGTTCTAAAGCTCTTTGGGAACCGCTTGCGTAGCCCCACAGACCTGGGGGCTGCAGGCTTTCCTGCTGCCTTCAGCCTCAAAACCACCCTTTCCCACTTGGCGTCACGCCAGGCCCAAAAATGGCCTTATCTCTGGAGATTGGTCCCACGCCCAAAGAGCCAGCAGGGAAAACTATGCCTTGTTCTAAAGCTCTTTGGGAACCGCTTGCGTAGCCCCACAGACCTGGGGGCTGCAGGCTTTCCTGCTGCCTTCAGCCTCAAAACCACCCTTTCCCACTTGGCGCTGCGCCAGGCCCAAAAATGGCCATCTGTCTGGAGATTGGTCCCATGCACAAAGAGCCAGCAGGGAAAACTATGCCTTGTTCTAAAGCTCTTTGGGAACCGCTTGCGTAGCCCCACACACCTGGGGGCTGCAGGCTTTCCTGCTGCCTCAGCCCACTTGGTGCCGTGCCAGGCTCAAAAATGGCCATCTGTCTGGAGATTGGTCCCACGCCCAAAGAGCCAGCAGGGAAAACTATGCCTTGTTCTAAAGCTCTTTGGGAAGCGCTTGCGTAGCCCCACACACCTGGGGGCTGCAGGCTTTCCTGCTGCCTTCAGCCTCAAAACCACCCTTTCCCACTTGGCGCTGCGCCAGGCCCAAAAATGGCCATCTGTCTGGAGATTGGTTCCACGCCCAAAGAGCCAGCAGGGAAAACTATGCCTTGTTCTAAAGCTCTTTGGGAACCGCTTGCGTAGCCCCACACACCTGGGGGCTGCAGGCTTTCCTGCTGCCTTCAGCCCACTTGGTGCCGTGCCAGGCTCAAAAATGGCCATCTGTTTGAGATTGGTACCACACCCAAAGAGCCAGCAGGGAAAACTATGCCTTGTTCTAAAGCTCTTTGGGAAGCGCTTGCGTAGCCCCACACACCTGGGGACTGCAGGCTTTCCTGCTGCCTTCAGCCTCAAAACCACCCTTTCCCACTTGGCGCTGCGCCAGGCCCAAAAATGGCCATCTGTCTGGAGATTGGTCCCACGCCCAAAGAGCCAGCAGGGAAAACTATGCCTTGTTCTAAAGCTCTTTGGGAACCGCTTGCGTAGCCCCACAGACCTGGGGGCTGCAGGCTTTCCTGCTGCCTTCAGCCTCAAAACCACCCTTTTGCACTTGGCGTCACGCCAGGCCCAAAAATGGCCATCTGTCTGGAGATTGGTCCCACACCCAAAGAGCCAGCAGGGAAAACTATGCCTTGTTCTATAGCTCTTTGGGAACCGCTTGCGTAGCCCCACACACCTGGGGGCTGCAGGCTTTCCTGCTGCCTTCAGCCTCAAAACCACCCTTTCCCACTTGGCGCCGCGCCAGACACAAAAATGGCCATCTGTCTGGAGATTGGTCCCATCCACAAAGAGCCAGCAGGGAAAACTATGCCTTGTTCTAAAGCTCTTTGGGAACCGTTTGCGTAGCCCCACAGACCTGGGGTCTGCAGGCTTTCCTGCTGCCTTCAGCCTCAAAACCACCCTTTCCCACTTGGCGCCGCGCCAGGCCCAAAAATGGCCATCTGTCTGGAGATTGGTCCCACGCCCAAAGAGCCAGCAGGGAAAACTATGCCTTGTTAGAAAGCTCTTTGGGAACCGCTTGCGTAGCCCCACAGACCTGGGGGCTGCAGGCTTTCCTACTGCCTTCAGCCTCAAAACCACCCTTTCCCACTTGGCGCCGCGCCAGGCCCAAAAATGGCCATCTGTCTGGAGACTGGTCCCACGCCCAAAGAGCCAGCAGGGAAAACTATGCCTTGTTCTCAAGCTCTTTGGGAACCGCTTGCGTAGCCCCACAGACCTTGGGGCTGCAGGCTTTCCTGCTGCCTTCAGCCTCAAAACCACCCCTTCCCACTTGGCGCCGCGCCAGGCCCAAAAATGGCCATCTGTCTGGAGATTGGTCCCACGCCCAAAGAGCCAGCAGGGAAAATTATGCCTTGTTCTCAAGCTCTTTGGGAACCGCTTGCGTAGCCCCACACACCTGGGGGCTGCAGGCTTTCCTGCTGCCTTCAGCCTCAAAACCACCCTTTCCAACTTGGTGCCGTGCCAGGCTCAAAAACGGCCACATCCCTGGAGAATGGTCCCACGCCCAAAGAGCCAGCAGGGAAAACTATGCCTTGTTCTAAAGCTCTTTGGGAACCGCTTGCGTAGCCCCACAGACCTGGGGGCTGCAGGCTTTCCTGCTGCCTTCAGCCTCAAAACCACCCTTTCCCACTTGGCGCCACGCCAGACACAAAAATGGCCTTATCTCTGGAGATTGGTCCCACGCCCAAAGAGCCAGCAGGGAAAACTATGCCTTGTTCTAAAGCTCTTTGGGAAGCGCTTGCGTAGCCCCACACACCTGGGGGCTGCAGGCTTTCCTGCTGCCTTCAGCCTCAAAACCACCCTTTTCCACTTGGCATCACGCCAGGCCCAAAAATGGCCATCTGTCTGGAGATTGGTCCCACAACCAAAGAGCCAGCAGGGAAAACTATGCCTTGTTCTATAGCTCTTTGGGAACCGCTTGCGTAGCCCCACAGACCTGGGGGCTGCAGGCTTTCCTGCTGCCTTCAGCCTCAAAAGCACCCTTTCCCACTTGGCGCCGCGCCAGACACAAAAATGGCCATCTGTCTGGAGATTGGTCCCACGCCCAAAGAGCCAGCAGGGAAAACTATGCCTAGTTCTAAAGCTCTTTGGGAACCGTTTGCGTAGCCCCACACACCTGGGGGCTGCAGGCTTTCCTGCTGCCTTCAGCCTCAAAACCACCCTTTCCCACTTGGCGCCACGCCAGACACAAAAATGGCCTTATCTCTGGAGATTGGTCCCACGCCCAAAGAGCCAGCAGGGAAAACTATGCCTTGTTCTAAAGCTCTTTGGGAACCGCTTGCGTAGCCCCACACACCTGGGGGCTGCAGGCTTTCCTGCTGCCTTCAGCCTCAAAAGCACCCTTTCCCACTTGGCGCCGCGCCAGACACAAAAATGGCCATCTGTCTGGAGATTGGTCCCACGCCCAAAGAGCCAGCAGGGAAAACTATGCCTAGTTCTAAAGCTCTTTGGGAACCGCTTGCTTAGCCCCACACACCTGGGGGCTGCAGGCTTTCCTGCTGCCTTCAGCCTCAAAACCACCCTTTCCCACTTGGCGCCGCGCCAGGCCCAAAAATGGCCATCTGTCTGGAGATTGGTCCCACGCCCAAAGAGCCAGCAGGGAAAACTATGCCTTGTTCTAAAGCTCTTTGGGAACCGCTTGCGTAGCCCCACAGACCTGGGGGCTGCAGGCTTTCCTGCTGCCTTCAGCCTCAAAACCACCCCTTCCCACTTGGCGCCGCGCCAGGCACAAAAATGGCCATATGTCTGGAGGTTAGTCCAACGTCCAAAGAGCCAGCAGGGAAAACTATGCCTTGTTCTATAGCTCTTTGGGAACCGCTTGCGTAGCCCCACAGACCTGGGGGCTGCAGGCTTTCCTGCTGCCTTCAGCCTCAAAACCACCCTTTCCCACTTGGCGCCGCGCCAGGCCCAAAAATGGTCATCTGTCTGTAGATTGGTCCCACGCCCAAAGAGCCAGCAGGGAAAATTATGCCTTGTTCTAAAGCTCTTTGGGAACCGCTTGCGTAGCCCCACAGACCTGGGGGCTGCAGGCTTTCCTGCTGCCTTCAGCCTCAAAACCACCCTTTCCCACTTGGTGCCGTGCCAGGCTCAAAAACGGCCACAACCCTGGAGAATGGTCCCACGCCCAAAGAGCCAGCAGGGAAAACTATGCCTTGTTCTAAAGCTCTTTGGGAACCGCCTGCGTAGCCCCACAGACCTGGGGGCTGAAGGCTTTCCTGCTGCCTTCAGCCTCAAAACCACCCTTTCCCACTTGGCGCCGCGCCAGGCACAAAAATGGCCATCTGTCTGGAGATTAGTCCCACGCCCAAAGAGCCAGCAGGGAAAACTATGCCTTGTTCGAAAGCTCTTTGGGAACCGCTTGCGTAGCCCCACACACCTGGGGGCTGCAGGCTTTCCTGCTGCCTTCAGCCTCAAAACCACCCCTTCCCACTTGGCGCCGCGCCAGGCACAAAAATGGCCATATGTCTGGAGGTTAGTCCAACGCCCAAAGAGCCAGCAGGGAAAACTATGCCTTGTTCTATAGCTCTTTGGGAACCTCTTGCGTAGCCCCACACACCTGGGGGCTGCAGGCTTTCCTGCTGCCTTCAGCCTCAAAACCACCCTTTCCCACTTGGCGCCGCGCCAGGCACAAAAATGGCCATCTGTCTGGAGATTGGTCCCACGCCCAAAGAGCCAGCAGGGAAAATTATGCCTTGTTCTCAAGCTCTTTGGGAACCGCTTGCGTAGCCCCACAGACCTGGAGGCTGCAAGCTTTCCTGCTGCCTTCAGCCTCAAAACCACCCTTTCCCACTTGGCGCCGCGCCAGACACAAAAATGGCCTTATCTCTGGAGATTGGTCCCACGCCCAAAGAGCCAGCAGGGAAAACTATGCCTTGTTCTAAAGCTCTTTGGGAACCGCTTGCGTAGCCCCACACACCTGGGGGCTGCAGGCTTTCCTGCTGACTTCAGCCTCAAAACCACCCTTTCCCACTTGGTGCCGCGCCAGGCACAAAAATGGCCACATCCCTGGAGAATGGTCCCACGCCCAAAGAGCCAGCAGGGAAAACTATGCCTTGTTCTAAAGCTCTTTGGGAACCGCTTGCGTAGGCCCACAGACCTGGGGGCTGCAGGCTTTCCTGCTGCCTTCAGCCTCAAAACCACCCTTTCCCACTTGGCGCCGCCCCAGGCACAACAATGGCCATCTGTCTGGAGATTAGTCCCACGCCCAAAGAGCCAGCAGGGAAAACTATGCCTTGTTCTAAAGCTCTTTGGGAACCGCTTGCGTAGCCCCACAGACCTGGGGGCTGCAGGCTTTCCTGCTGCCTTCAGCCTCAAAACCACCCTTTCCCACTTGGCGCCGCGCCAGACACAAAAATGGCCTTATCTCTGGAGATTGGTCCCACGCCCAAAGAGCCAGCAGGGAAAACTATGCCTTGTTCGAAAGCTCTTTGGGAACCGCTTGCGTAGCCCCACAGACCTGGGGGCTGCAGGCTTTCCTGCTGCCTTCAGCCTCAAAACCACCCTTTCCCACTTGGCGCCGCGCCAGGCTCAAAAACGGCCACATCCCTGGAGAATGGTCCCACGCCCAAAGAGCCAGCAGGGAAAACTATGCCTAGTTCTAAAGCTCTTTGGGAACCGTTTGCGTAGCCCCACACACCTGGGGGCTGCAGGCTTTCCTGCTGCCTTCAGCCTCAAAACCACCCTTTCCCACTTGGCGCTGCGCCAGGCCCAAAAATGGCCATCTGTCTGGAGATTGGTCCCATGCACAAAGAGCCAGCAGGGAAAACTATGCCTTGTTCTAAAGCTCTTTGGTAACCGCTTGCGTAGCCCCACAGACCTGGGGGCTGCAGGCTTTCCTTCTGCCTTCAGCCCACTTGGTGCCGTGCCAGGCTCAAAAATGGCCATCTGTCTTGAGATTGGTACCACACCCAAAGAGCCAGCAGGGAAAACTATGCCTTGTTCTAAAGCTCTTTGGGAACCGCTTGCGTAGCCCCACAGACCTGGGGGCTGCAGGCTTTCCTGCTGCCTTCAGCCTCAAAACCACCCTTTTGCACTTGGCGTCACGCCAGGCCCAAAAATGGCCATCTGTCTGGAGATTGGTCCCACACCCAAAGAGCCAGCAGGGAAAACTATGCCTTGTTCTAAAGCTCTTTGGGAACCGCTTGCGTAGCCCCACACACCTGGGGGCTGCAGGCTTTCCTGCTGCCTTCAGCCTCAAAACCACCCTTTCCCACTTGGCGCTGCGCCAGGCCCAAAAATGGCCATCTGTCTGGAGATTGGTCCCACGCCCAAAGAGCCAGCAGGGAAAACTATGCCTTGTTCTAAAGCTCTTTGGGAACCGCTTGCGTAGCCCCACACACCTGGGGGCTGCAGGCTTTCCTGCTGCCTTCAGCCTCAAAACCACCCTTTCCCACTTGGCGTCACGCCAGGCCCAAAAATGGCCATCTGTCTGGAGATTGGTCCCACACCCAAAGAGCCAGCAGGGAAAACTATGCCTTGTTCTATAGCTCTTTGGGAACCGCTTGCGTAGCCCCACACACCTGGGGGCTGCAGGCTTTCCTGCTGCCTTCAGCCTCAAAACCACCCCTTCCCACTTGGCGCCGCGCCAGGCACAAAAATGGCCATATGTCTGGAGGTTAGTCCCACGCCCAAAGAGCCAGCAGGGAAAACTATGCCTTGTTCTAAAGCTCTTTGGGAACCGCTTGCGTAGCCCCACAGACCTGGGGGCTGCAGGCTTTCCTGCTGCCTTCAGCCTGAAAACCACCCTTTCCCACTTGGCGCCGCGCCAGGCTCAAAAACGGCCACATCCCTGGAGAATGGTCCCACGCCCAAAGAGCCAGCAGGGAAAACTATGCCTTGTTCTAAAGCTCTTTGGGAACCGCTTGCGTAGCCCCACACACCTGGGGGCTGCAGGCTTTCCTGCTGCCTTCAAGCTCAAAACCACCGTTTCCCACTTGGCGCCTCGGCAGGCCCAAAAATGGCCATCTGTCTGGAGATTGGTCCCATGCACAAAGAGCCAGCAGGGAAAACTATGCCTTGTTCCAAAGCTCTTTGGTAACCGCTTGCGTAGCCCCACAGACCTGGGGGCTGCAGGCTTTCCTGCTGCCTTCAGCCCACTTGGTGCCGTGCCAGGCTCAAAAAAGGCCATCTGTCTTGAGATTGGTACCACACCCAAAGAGCCAGCAGGGAAAACTATGCCTTGTTCTAAAGCTCTTTGGGAAGCGCTTGCGTAGCCCCACACACCTGGGGGCTGCAGGCTTTCCTGCTGCCTTCAGCCTCAAAACCACCCTTTTCCACTTGGCGTCACGCCAGGCCCAAAAATGGCCATCTGTCTGGAGATTGGTCCCACACCCAAAGAGCCAGCAGGGAAAACTATGCCTTGTTCTAAAGCTCTTTGGGAACCGCTTGCGTAGCCCCACAGACCTGGGGGCTGCAGGCTTTCCTGCTGCCTTCAGCCTCAAAAGCACCCTTTCCCACTTGGCGCCGCGCCAGACACAAAAATGGCCATCTGTCTGGAGATTGGTCCCATGCACAAAGAGCCAGCAGGGAAAACTATGCCTTGTTCTAAAGCTCTTTGGGAACCGTTTGCGTAGCCCCACACACCTGGGGGCTGCAGGCTTTCCTGCTGCCTTCAGCCTCAAAACCACCCTTTCCCACTTGGCGCCGCGCCAGGCCCAAAAATCGCCATCTGTCTGGAGATTGGTCCCACGCCCAAAGAGCCAGCAGGGAAAACTATGCCTTGTTCGAAAGCTCTTTGGGAACCGCTTGCGTAGCCCCACACACCTGGGGGCTGCAGGCTTTCCTACTGCCTTCAGCCTCAAAACCACCCTTTCCCACTTGGCGCCGCGCCAGGCCCAAAAATGGCCATCTGTCTGGAGATTGGTCCCACGCCCAAAGAGCCAGCAGGGAAAACTATGCCTTGTTCTAAAGCTCTTTGGGAACTGCTTGCGTAGCCCCACAGACCTGGGGGCTGCAGGCTTTCCTGCTGCCTTCAGCCTCAAAACCACCCCTTCCCACTTGGCGCCGCGCCAGGCCCAAAAATGGCCATCTGTCTGGAGATTGGTCCCACGCCCAAAGAGCCAGCAGGGAAAATTATGCCTTGTTTTCAAGCTCTTTGGGAACCGCTTGCGTAGCCCCACACACCTGCGGGCTGCAGGCTTTCCTGCTGCCTTCAGCCTCAAAACCACCCTTTCCCACTTGGTGCCGTGCCAGGTTCAAAAACGGCCACATCCCTGGAGAATGGTCCCACGCCCAAAGAGCCAGCAGGGAAAACTATGCCTTGTTCTAAAGCTCTTTGGGAACCGCTTGCGTAGCCCCACACACCTGGGGGCTGCAGGCTTTCCTGCTGCCTTCAGCCTCAAAACCACCCTTTCCCACTTGGCGCCGCGCCAGACACAAAAATGGCCTTATCTCTGGAGACTGGTCCCACGCCCAAAGAGCCAGCAGGGAAAACTACGCCTTATTCTAAAGCTCTTTGGGAACCGCTTGCGTAGCCCCACAGACCTGGGGGCTGCAGGCTTTCCTGCTGCCTTCAGCCTCAAAACCACCCTTTCCCACTTGGTGCCGTGCCAGTCTCAAAAATGGCCACATCCCTGGAGAATGGGCCCACGCCCAAAGAGCCAGCAGGGAAAACTATGCCTTGTTCTAAAGCTCTTTTGGAACCGCTTGCGTAGCCCCACAGACCTGGGGGCTGCAGGCTTTCCTGCTGCCTTCAGCCTCAAAACCACCCTTTCCCACTTGGCGCCGCGCCAGGCCCAAAAATGGCCATCTGTCTGGAGATTGGTCCCATGCACAAAGAGACAGCAGGGAAAACTATGCCTTGTTCTAAAGCTCTTTGGTAACCGCTTGCGTAGCCCCACAGACCTGGGGGCTGCAGGCTTTCCTGCTGCCTTCAGCCCACTTGGTGCCGTGCCAGGCTCAAAAATGGCCATCTGTCTTGAAATTGGTCCCACGCCCAAAGAACCAGCAGGGAAAACTATGCCTTGTTCTAAAGCTCTTTGGGAAGCGCTTGCGTAGCCCCACACACCTGCGGGCTGCAGGCTTTCCTGCTGCCTTCAGCCTCAAAACCTCGCTTTCCCACTTGGCGCTGCGCCAGGCCCAAAAATGGTCATCTGTCTGGAGATTGGTCCCACGCCCAAAGAGCCAGCAGGGAAAACTATGCCTTGTTCTAAAGCTCTTTCGGAACCGCTTGCGTAGCCCCACAGACCTGGGGGCTGCAGGCTTTCCTGCTGCCTTCAGCCTCAAAAGCACCCTTTCCCACTTGGCGCCGCGCCAGACACAAAAATGGCCATCTGTCTGGAGATTGGTCCCACGCCCAAAGAGCCAGCAGGGAAAACTATGCCTTGTTCGAAAGCTCTTTGGGAACCGCTTGCGTAGCCCCACAGACCTGGGGGCTGGAGTCTTTCCTACTGCCTTCAGCCTCAAAACCACCCTTTCCCACTTGGCGCCGCGCCAGGCCCAAAAATGGCCATCTGTCTGGAGATTGGTCCCACGCCCAAAGAGCCAGCAGGGAAAACTATGCCTTGTTCTAAAGCTCTTTGGGAACCGCTTGCGTAGCCCCACAGACCTGGGGGCTGCAGGCTTTCCTGCTGCCTTCAGCCTCAAAACCACCCCTTTCCACTTGGCGCCGCGCCAGGTCCAAAAATGGCCATCTGTCTGGAGATTGGTCCCACGCCCAAAGAGCCAGCAGGGAAAACTATGCCTTGTTCTATAGCTCTTTGGGAACCGCTTGCGTAGCCCCACAGACCTGGGGGCTGCAGGCTTTCCTACTGCCTTCAGCCTCAAAACCACCCTTTCCCACTTGGCGCCGCGCCAGGCACAAAAATGGCCATCTGTCTGGAGATTGGTCCCACGCCCAAAGAGCCAGCAGGGAAAAATATGCCTTGTTCTAAAGCTCTTTGGGAGCCGCTTGCGTAGCCCCACAGACCTGGGGGCTGCAGGCTTTCCTGCTGCCTTCAGCCTCAAAACCACCCTTTTCCACTTGGCGCCGCGCCAGGCCCAAAAATGGCCATCTGTCTGGAGATTGGTCCCACGCCCAAAGAGCCAGCAGGGAAAACTATGCCTTGTTCTCAAGCTCTTTGGGAACCGCTTGCGTAGCCCCACACACCAGGGGGCTGCAGGCTTTCCTGCTGCCTTCAGCCTCAAAACCACCCTTTCCCACTTGGTGCCGTGCCAGGCTCAAAAACGGCCACATCCCTGGAGAATGGTCCCACGCCCAAAGAGCCAGCAGGGAAAACTATGCCTTGTTCTAAAGCTCTTTGGGAACCGCTTGCGTAGCCCCACAGACCTGGGGGCTGCAGGCTTTCCTGCTGCCTTCAGCCTCAAAACCACCCTTTCCCACTTGGCGCCGCGCCAGGCACAAAAATGGCCATATGTCTGGAGGTTAGTCCAACGTCCAAAGAGCCAGCAGGGAAAACTATGCCTTGTTCTAAAGCTCTTTGGGAACCGCTTGCGTAGCCCCACAGACCTGGGGGCTGCAGGCTTTCCTGCTGCCTTCAGCCTCAAAACCACCCTTTCCCACTTGGCGCCGCGCCAGGCCCAAAAATGGCCATCTGTCTGGAGATTGGTCCCACGCCCAAAGAGCCAGCAGGGAAAATTATGCCTTGTTCTCAAGCTCTTTGGGAACCGCTTGCGTAGCCCCACAGACCTGGGGGCTGCAGGCTTTCCTGCTGCCTTCAGCCTCAAAACCACCCTTTCCCACTTGGTGCCGTGCCAGGCTCAAAAACGGCCACATCCCTGGAGAATGGTCCCACGCCCAAAGAGCCAGCAGGGAAAACTATGCCTTGTTCTAAAGCTCTTTGGGAACCGCCTGCGTAGCCCCACAGACCTGGGGGCTGCAGGCTTTCCTGCTGCCTTCAGCCTCAAAACCACCCTTTCCCACTTGGCGCCACGCCAGGCACAAAAATGGCCATCTGTCTGGAGATAGGTCCCACGCCCAAAGAGCCAGCAGGGAAAACTATGCCTTGTTCGAAAGCTCTTTGGGAACCGCTTGCGTAGCCCCACACACCTGGGGGCTGCAGGCTTTCCTGCTGCCTTCAGCCTGAAAACCACCCCTTCCCTCTTGGCGCCGCGCCAGGCACAAAAATGGCCATATGTCTGGAGGTTAGTCCAACGCCCAAAGAGCCAGCAGGGAAAACTATGCCTTGTTCTATAGCTCTTTGGGAACCTCTTGCGTAGCCCCACACACCTGGGGGCTGCAGGCTTTCCTGCTGCCTTCAGCCTCAAAACCACCCTTTCGCACTTGGCGCCGCGCCAGACACAAAAATGGCCATCTGTCTGGAGATTGTTCCAACGCCCAAAGAGCCAGCAGGGAAAACTATGCCTTGTTCTAAAGCTCTTTGGGAACCGCTTGCGTAGCCCCACAGACCTGGAGGCTGCAAGCTTTCCTACTGCCTTAAGCCTCAAAACCACCCTTTCCCACTTGGCGCCGCGCCAGACACAAAAATGGCCTTATCTCTGGAGATTGGTCCCACGCCCAAAGAGCCAGCAGGGAAAACTATGCCTTGTTCTAAAGCTCTTTGGGAACCGCTTGCGTAGCCCCACAGACCTGGGGGCTGCAGGCTTTCCTGCTGCCTTCAGCCTCAAAACCACCCTTTCCCACTTGGCGCCGCGCCAGGCTCAAAAACGGCCACATCCCTGGAGAATGGTCCCACGCCCAAAGAGCCAGCAGGGAAAACTATGCCTTGTTCTAAAGCTCTTTGGGAACCGCTTGCGTAGGCCCACAGACCTGGGGGCTGCAGGCTTTCCTGCTCCCTTCAGCCTCAAAACCACCCTTTCCCACTTGGCGCTGCGCCAGGCCCAAAAATGGCCATCTGTCTGGAGATTGGTCCCATGCACAAAGAGCCAGCAGGGAAAACTATGCCTTGTTCTAAAGCTCTTTGGGAACCGCTTGCGTAGCCCCACAGACCTGGGGGCTGCAGGCTTTCCTGCTGCCTTCAGCCCACTTGGTGCCGCGCCAGGCTCAAAAATGGCCATCTGTCTGGAGATTGGTCCCACGCCCAAAGAGCCAGCAGGGAAAACTATGCCTTGTTCTAAAGCTCTTTGGGAAGCGCTTGCGTAGCCCCACACACCTGGGGGCTGCAGGCTTTCCTGCTGCCTTCAGCCTCAAAACCACCCTTTCCCACTTGGCGCTGCGCCAGGCCCAAAAATGGCCATCTGTCTGGAGATTGGTCCCACGCCCAAAGAGCCAGCAGGGAAAACTATGCCTTGTTCTAAAGCTCTTTGGGAACCGCTTGCGTAGCCCCACAGACCTGGGGGCTGCAGGCTTTCCTGCTGCCTTCAGCCTCAAAACCACCCTTTCCCACTTGGCGCTGCGCCAGGCCCAAAAATGGCCATCTGTCTGGAGATTGGTCCCATGAACAAAGAGCCAGCAGGGAAAACTATGCCTTGTTCTAAAGCTCTTTGGGAACCGCTTGCGTAGCCCCACACACCTGGGGGCTGCAGGCTTTCCTGCTGCCTTCAGCCCACTTGGTGCCGTGCCAGGCTCAAAAATGGCCATCTGTTTGAGATTGGTACCACACCCAAAGAGCCAGCAGGGAAAACTATGCCTTGTTCTAAAGCTCTTTGGGAAGCGCTTGCGTAGCCCCACAGACCTGGGGGCTGCAGGCTTTCCTGCTCCCTTCAGCCTCAAAACCACCCTTTCCCACTTGGCGCTGCGCCAGGCCCAAAAATGGCCATCTGTCTGGAGATTGGTCCCACGCCCAAAGAGCCAGCAGGGAAAACTATGCCTTGTTCTAAAGCTCTTTGGGAACCGCTTGCGTAGCCCCACAGACCTGGGGGCTGCAGGCTTTCCTGCTGCCTTCAGCCTCAAAAGCACCCTTTCCCACTTGGCGCCGCGCCAGACACAAAAATGGCCATCTGTCTGGAGATTGGTCCAACGTCCAAAGAGCCAGCAGGGAAAACTATGCCTTGTTCTAAAGCTCTTTGGGAACCGCTTGCGTAGCCCCACAGACCTGGGGGCTGCAGGCTTTCCTGCTGCCTTCAGCCTCAAAACCACCCTTTCCCACTTGGTGCCGTGCCAGGCTCAAAAACGGCCACATCCCTGGAGATTGGTCCCACGCCCAAAGAGCCAGCAGGGAAAGCTATGCCTTGTTCTAAAGCTCTTTGGGAACCGCTTGCGTAGCCCCACAGACCTGGGGGCTGCAGGCTTTCCTGCTGCCTTCAGCCTCAAAACCACCCTTTCCCACTTGGCGCCGCGCCAGGCACAAAAATGGCCATATGTCTGGAGGTTAGTCCAACGTCCAAAGAGCCAGCAGGGAAAACTATGCCTTGTTATAAAGCTCTTTGGGAACCGCTTGCGTAGCCCCACACACCTGGGGGCTGCAGGCTTTCCTGCTGCCTTCAGCCTCAAAACCACCCTTTCCCACTTGGCGCCGCGCCAGGCCCAAAAATGGCCATCTGTCTGGAGATTGGTCCCACGCCCAAAGAGCCAGCAGGGAAAATTATGCCTTGTTCTCAAGCTCTTTGGGAACCGCTTGCGTAGCCCCACAGACCTGGGGGCTGCAGGCTTTCCTGCTGCCTTCAGCCTCAAAACCACCCTTTCCCACTTGGTGCCGTGCCAGGCTCAAAAACGGCCACATCCCTGGAGAATGGTCCCACGCCCAAAGAGCCAGCAGGGAAAACTATGCCTTGTTCTAAAGCTCTTTGGGAACCGCCTGCGTAGCCCCACAGACCTGGGGGCTGCAGGCTTTCCTGCTGCCTTCAGCCTCAAAACCACCCTTTCCCACTTGGCGCCGCGCCAGGCACAAAAATGGCCATCTGTCTGGAGATTGGTCCCACGCCCAAAGAGCCAGCAGGGAAAACTATGCCTTGTTCGAAAGCTCTTTGGGAACCGCTTGCGTAGCCCCACACACCTGGGGGCTGCAGGCTTTCCTGCTGCCTTCAGCCTCAAAACCACCCCTTCCCTCTTGGCGCCGCGCCAGGCACAAAAATGGCCATATGTCTGGAGGTTAGTCCAACGCCCAAAGAGCCAGCAGGGAAAACTATGCCTTGTTCTATAGCTCTTTGGGAACCTCTTGCGTAGCCCCACACACCTGGGGGCTGCAGGCTTTCCTGCTGCCTTCAGCCTCAAAACCACCCTTTCGCACTTGGCGCCGCGCCAGACACAAAAATGGCCATCTGTCTGGAGATTGTTCCAACGCCCAAAGAGCCAGCAGGGAAAACTATGCCTTGTTCTAAAGCTCTTTGGGAACCGCTTGCGTAGCCCCACAGACCTGGAGGCTGCAAGCTTTCCTACTGCCTTAAGCCTCAAAACCACCCTTTCCCACTTGGCGCCGCGCCAGACACAAAAATGGCCTTATCTCTGGAGATTGGTCCCACGCCCAAAGAGCCAGCAGGGAAAACTATGCCTTGTTCTAAAGCTCTTTGGGAACCGCTTGCGTAGCCCCACAGACCTGGGGGCTGCAGGCTTTCCTGCTGCCTTCAGCCTCAAAACCACCCTTTCCCACTTGGCGCCGCGCCAGGCTCAAAAACGGCCACATCCCTGGAGAATGGTCCCACGCCCAAAGAGCCAGCAGGGAAAACTATGCCTTGTTCTAAAGCTCTTTGGGAACCGCTTGCGTAGGCCCACAGACCTGGGGGCTGCAGGCTTTCCTGCTGCCTTCAGCCTCAAAACCACCGTTTCCCACTTGGCGCTGCGCCAGGCCCAAAAATGGCCATCTGTCTGGAGATTGGTCCCATGCACAAAGAGCCAGCAGGGAAAACTATGCCTTGTTCTAAAGCTCTTTGGTAACCGCTTGCGTAGCCCCACAGACCTGGGGGCTGCAGGCTTTCCTGCTGCCTTCAGCCCACTTGGTGCCGTGCCAGGCTCAAAAATGGCCATCTGTCTGGAGATTGGTCCCACGCCCAAAGAGCCAGCAGGGAAAACTATGCCTTGTTCTAAAGCTCTTTGGGAAGCGCTTGCGTAGCCCCACACACCTGGGGGCTGCAGGCTTTCCTGCTGCCTTCAGCCTCAAAACCACCCTTTCCCACTTGGCGCTGCGCCAGGCCCAAAAATGGCCATCTGTCTGGAGATTGGTCCCACGCCCAAAGAGCCAGCAGGGAAAACTATGCCTTGTTCGAAAGCTCTTTGGGAACCGCTTGCGTAGCCCCACAGACCTGGGGGCTGCAGGCTTTCCTGCTGCCTTCAGCCTCAAAACCACCCTTTCCCACTTGGCGCTGCGCCAGGCCCAAAAATGGCCATCTGTCTGGAGATTGGTCCCATGCACAAAGAGCCAGCAGGGAAAACTATGCCTTGTTCTAAAGCTCTTTGGGAACCGCTTGCGTAGCCCCACACACCTGGGGGCTGCAGGCTTTCCTGCTGCCTTCAGCCCACTTGGTGCCGTGCCAGGCTCAAAAATGGCCATCTGTTTGAGATTGGTACCACACCCAAAGAGCCAGCAGGGAAAAATATGCCTTGTTCTAAAGCTCTTTGGGAAGCGCTTGCGTAGCCCCACAGACCTGGGGGCTGCAGGCTTTCCTGCTCCCTTCAGCCTCAAAACCACCCTTTCCCACTTGGCGCTGCGCCAGGCCCAAAAATGGCCATCTGTCTGGAGATTGGTCCCACGCCCAAAGAGCCAGCAGGGAAAACTATGCCTTGTTCTAAAGCTCTTTGGGAACCGCTTGCGTAGCCCCACAGACCTGGGGGCTGCAGGCTTTCCTGCTGCCTTCAGCCTCAAAAGCACCCTTTCCCACTTGGCGCCGCGCCAGACACAAAAATGGCCATCTGTCTGGAGATTGGTCCAACGTCCAAAGAGCCAGCAGGGAAAACTATGCCTTGTTCTAAAGCTCTTTGGGAACCGCTTGCGTAGCCCCACAGACCTGGGGGCTGCAGGCTTTCCTGCTGCCTTCAGCCTCAAAACCACCCTTTCCCACTTGGCGCCGCGCCAGGCCCAAAAATGGCCATCTGTCTGGAGATTGGTCCCACGCCCAAAGAGCCAGCAGGGAAAATTATGCCTTGTTCTCAAGCTCTTTGGGAACCGCTTGCGTAGCCCCACACACCTGGGGGCTGCAGGCTTTCCTGCTGCCTTCAGCCTCAAAACCACCCTTTCCCACTTGGCGCCGTGCCAGGCTCAAAAACGGCCACATCCCTGGAGAATGGTCCCACGCCCAAAGAGCCAGCAGGGAAAACTATGCCTTGTTCTAAAGCTCTTTGGGAACCGCCTGCGTAGCCCCACAGACCTGGGGGCTGCAGGCTTTCCTGCTGCCTTCAGCCTCAAAACCACCCTTTCCCACTTGGCGCCGCGCCAGGCACAGAAATGGCCATCTGTCTGGAGATTGGTCCCACGCCCAAAGAGCCAGCAGGGAAAACTATGCCTTGTTCGAAAGTTCTTTGGGAACCGCTTGCGTAGCCCCACACACCTGGGGGCTGCAGGCTTTCCTGCTGCCTTCAGCCTCAAATCCACCCCTTCCCACTTGGCGCCGCGCCAGGCACAAAAATGGCCATATGTCTGGAGGTTAGTCCAACGCCCAAAGAGCCAGCAGGGAAAACTATGCCTTGTTCTATAGCTCTTTGGGAACCTCTTGCGTAGCCCCACACACCTGGGGGCTGCAGGCTTTCCTGCTGCCTTCAGCCTCAAAACCACCCTTATCCACTTGGTGCCGTGCCAGGCTCAAAAATGGCCACATCCCTGGAGAATGGTCCCACGCCCAAAGAGCCAGCAGGGAAAACTATGCCTTGTTCTAAAGCTCTTTTGGAACCGCTTCCGTAGCCCCACACACCTGGGGGCTGCAGGCTTTCCTGCTGCCTTCAGCCTCAAAACCACCCTTTCCCACTTGGCGCCGCGCCAGGCACAAAAATGGCCATCTGTCTGGAGATTAGTCCCACGCCCAAAGAGCCAGCAGGGAAAACTATGCCTTGTTCTAAAGCTCTTTGGGAACCGCTTGCGTAGCCCCACACACCTGGGGGCTGCAGGCTTTCCTGCTGCCTTCAGCCTCAAAACCACCCTTTCGCACTTGGCGCCGCGCCAGACACAAAAATGGCCATCTGTCTGGAGATTGTTCCAACGGCCAAAGAGCCAGCAGGGAAAACTATGCCTTGTTCGAAAGCTCTTTGGGAACCGCTTGCGTAGCCCCACAGACCTGGAGGCTGCAAGCTTTCCTACTGCCTTAAGCCTCAAAACCACCCTTTCCCACTTGGCGCCGCGCCAGACACAAAAATGGCCTTATCTCTGGAGATTGGTCCTACGCCCAAAGAGCCAGCAGGGAAAACTATGCCTTGTTCTAAAGCTCTTTGGGAACCGCTTGCGTAGCCCCACACACCTGGGGGCTGCAGGCTTTCCTGCTGCCTTCAGCCTCAAAACCACCCTTTCCCACTTGGCGCCGCGCCAGGCTCAAAAACGGCCACATCCCTGGAGAATGGTCCCACGCCCAAAGAGCCAGCAGGGAAAACTATGCCTTGTTCTAAAGCTCTTTGGGAAGCGCTTGCGTAGCCCCACAGACCTGGGGGCTGCAGGCTTTCCTGCTGCCTTCAGCCTCAAAACCACCCTTTCCCACTTGGCGCCGCGCCAGGCCCAAAAATGGCCATCTGTCTGGAGATTGGTCCCACGCCCAAAGAGCCAGCAGGGAAAACTGTGCCTTGTTCTAAAGCTCTTTGGGAACCGCTTGCGTAGCCCCACACACCTGGGGGCTGCAGGCTTTCCTGCTGCCTTCAGCCTCAAAACCACCCTTTTGCACTTGGCGTCACGCCAGGCCCAAAAATGGCCATCTGTCTGGAGATTGGTCCCACGCCCAAAGAGCCAGCAGGGAAAACTATGCCTTGTTCTAAAGCTCTTTGGGAACCGCTTGCGTAGCCCCACAGACCTGGGGGCTGCAGGCTTTCCTGCTGCCTTCAGCCTCAAAAGCACCCTTTCCCACTTGGCGCCGCGCCAGACACAAAAATGGCCATCTGTCTGGAGATTGGTCCCATGCACAAAGAGCCAGCAGGGAAAACTATGCCTTGTTCTAAAGCTCTTTGGGAACCGTTTGCCTAGCCCCACAGACCTGGGGGCTGCAGGCTTTCCTGCTGCCTTCAGCCTCAAAACCACCCTTTCCCACTTGGCGCCGCGCCAGGCCCAAAAATGGCCATCTCTCTGGAGATTGGTCCCACGCCCAAAGAGCCAGCAGGGAAAACTATGCCTTGTTCTAAAGCTCTTTGGGAACCGCTTGCGTAGCCCCACAGACCTGGGGGCTGCAGGCTTTCCTGCTGCCTTCAGCCTCAAAACCACCCTTTCCCACTTGGTGCCGTGCCAGGCTCAAAAACGGCCACATCCCTGGAGAATGGTCCCACGCCCAAAGAGCCAGCAGGGAAAATTATGCCTTGTTCTCAAGCTCTTTGGGAACCGCTTGCGTAGCCCCACACACCTGGGGGCTGCAGGCTTTCCTGCTGCCTTCAGCCTCAAAACCACCCTTTCCCACTTGGTGCCGTGCCAGGCTCAAAAACGGCCACATCCCTGGAGAATGGTCCCACGCCCAAAGAGCCAGCAGGGAAAACTATGCCTTGTTCTAAAGCTCTTTGGGAACCGCCTGCGTAGCCCCACAGACCTGGGGGCTGCAGGCTTTCCTGCTGCCTTCAGCCTCAAAACCACCCTTTCCCACTTGGCGCCGCGCCAGGCACAAAAATGGCCATCTGTCTGGAGATTGGTCCCACGCCCAAAGAGCCAGCAGGGAAAATTGTGCCTTGTTCTATAGCTCTTTGGGAACCGCTTGCGTAGCCCCACAGACCTGGAGGCTGCAGGCTTTCCTGCTGCCTTCAGCCTCAAAACCACCCCTTCCCACTTGTCGCCGCGACAGGCACAAAAATGGCCATATGTCTGGAGGTTAGTCCAACGCCCAAAGAGCCAGCAGGGAAAACTATGCCTTGTTCTATAGCTCTTTGGGAACCTCTTGCGTAGCCCCACACACCTGGGGGCTGCAGGCTTTCCTGCTGCCTTCAGCCTCAAAACCACCCTTATCCACTTGGTGCCGTGCCAGGCTCAAAAATGGCCACATCCCTGGAGAATGGTCCCACGCCCAAAGAGCCAGCAGGGAAAACTATGCCTTGTTCTAAAGCTCTTTTGGAACCGCTTGCGTAGCCCCACACACCTGGGGGCTGCAGGCTTTCCTGCTGCCTTCAGCCTCAAAACCACCCTTTCGCACTTGGCGCCGCGCCAGGCCGAAAAATGGCCATCTGTCTGGAGATTGGTCCAACGCCCAAAGAGCCAGCAGGGAAAACTATGCCTTGTTTTAAAGCTATTTGAGAACCGCTTGCGTAGCCCCACAGACCTGGAGGCTGCAAGATTTCCTACTGCCTTAAGCCTCAAAACCACCCTTTCCCACTTGGCGCCGCGCCAGACACAAAAATGGCCTTATCTCTGGAGATTGGTCCCACGCCCAAAGAGCCATCAGGGAAAACTATGCCTTGTTCTAAAGCTCTTTGGGAACCGCTTGCGTAGCCCCACAGACCTGGGGGCTGCAGGCTTTCCTGCTGCCTTCAGCCTGAAAACCACCCTTTCCCACTTGGCGCCGCGCCAGGCTCAAAAACGGCCACATCCCTGGAGAATGGTCCCACGCCCAAAGAGCCATCAGGGAAAACTATGCCTTGTTCTAAAGCTCTTTGGGAACCGCTTGCGTAGGCCCACAGACCTGGGGTCTGCAGGCTTTCCTGCTGCCTTCAAGCTCAAAACCACCGTTTCCCACTTGGCGCCTCGGCAGGCCCAAAAATGGCCATCTGTCTGGAGATTGGTCCCATGCACAAAGAGCCAGCAGGGAAAACTATGCCTTGTTCTAAAGCTCTTTGGTAACCGCTTGCGTAGCCCCACAGACCTGGGGGCTGCAGGCTTTCCTGCTGCCTTCAGCCCACTTGGTGCCGTGCCAGGCTCAAAAAAGGCCATCTGTCTTGAGATTGGTACCACACCCAAAGAGCCAGCAGGGAAAACTATGCCTTGTTCTAAAGCTCTTTGGGAACCGCTTGCGTAGCCCCACACACCTGGGGGCTGCAGGCTTTCCTGCTGCCTTCAGCCTCAAAACCACCCTTTCCCACTTGGCGCTGCGCCAGGCCCAAAAATGGCCATCTGTCTGGAGATTGGTCCCACGCCCAAAGAGCCAGCAGGGAAAACTATGCCTTGTTCTAAAGCTCTTTGGGAACCGCTTGCGTAGCCCCACAGACCTGGGGGCTGCAGGCTTTCCTGCTGCCTTCAGCCTCAAAACCACCCCTTTCCACTTGGCGCCGCGCCAGGCACAAAAATGGCCATATGTCTGGAGGTTAGTCCAATGCCCAAAGAGCCAGCAGGGAAAACTATGCCTTGTTCTAAAGCTCTTTGGGAACCGCTTGCGTAGCCCCACACACCTGGGGGCTGCAGGCTTTCCTGCTGCCTTCAGCCTCAAAAGCACCCTTTCCCACTTGGCGCCGCGCCAGGCACAAAAATGGCCATCTGTCTGGAGATTGGTCCCATGCACAAAGAGCCAGCAGGGAAAACTATGCCTTGTTCTAAAGCTCTTTGGGAACCGTTTGCGTAGCCCCACACACCTGGGGGCTGCAGGCTTTCCTGCTGCCTTCAGCCTCAAAACCACCCTTTCCCACTTGGCGCCGCGCCAGGTCCAAAAATGGCCATCTGTCTGGAGATTGGTCCCACGCCCAAAGAGCCAGCAGGGAAAACTATGCCTTGTTCGAAAGCTCTTTGGGAACCGCTTGCGTAGCCCCACACACCTGGGGGCTGCAGGCTTTCCTACTGCCTTCAGCCTCAAAACCACCCTTTCCCACTTGGCGCCGCGCCAGGCCCAAAAATGGCCATCTGTCTGGAGATTGGTCCCACGCCCAAAGAGCCAGCAGGGAAAACTATGCCTTGTTCGAAAGCTCTTTGGGAACTGCTTGCGTAGCCCCACAGACCTGGGGGCTGCAGGCTTTCCTGCTGCCTTCAGCCTCAAAACCACCCCTTCCCACTTGGCGCCGCGCCAGGCCCAAAAATGGCCATCTGTCTGGAGATTGGTCCCACGCCCAAAGAGCCAGCAGGGAAAATTATGCCTTGTTCTCAAGCTCTTTGGGAACCGCTTGCGTAGCCCCACACACCTGGGGGCTGCAGGCTTTCCTGCTGCCTTCAGCCTCAAAACTACCCTTTCCCACTTGGTGCCGTGCCAGGCTCAAAAACGGCCACATCCCTGGAGAATGGTCCCACGCCCAAAGAGCCAGCAGGGAAAACTATGCCTTGTTCTAAAGCTCTTTGGGAACCGCTTGCGTAGCCCCACACACCTGGGGGCTGCAGGCTTTCCTGCTGCCTTCAGCCTCAAAACCACCCTTTCCCACTTGGCGCCGCGCCAGACACAAAAATGGCCTTATCTCTGGAGACTGGTCCCACGCCCAAAGAGCCAGCAGGGAAAACTACGCCTTATTCTAAAGCTCTTTGGGAACCGCTTGCGTAGCCCCACAGACCTGGGGGCTGCAGGCTTTCCTGCTGCCTTCAGCCTCAAAACCACCCTTTCCCACTTGGTGCCGTGCCAGGCTCAAAAATGGCCACATCCCTGGAGAATGGGCCCACGCCCAAAGAGCCAGCAGGGAAAACTATGCCTTGTTCTAAAGCTCTTTTGGAACCGCTTGCGTAGCCCCACAGACCTGGGGGCTGCAGGCTTTCCTGCTGCCTTCAGCCTCAAAACCACCCTTTCCCACTTGGCGCCGCGCCAGGCCCAAAAATGGCCATCTGTCTGGAGATTGGTCCCATGCACAAAGAGACAGCAGGGAAAACTATGCCTTGTTCTAAAGCTCTTTGGTAACCGCTTGCGTAGCCCCACAGACCTGGGGGCTGCAGGCTTTCCTGCTGCCTTCAGCCCACTTGGTGCCGTGCCAGGCTCAAAAATGGCCATCTGTCTTGAAATTGGTCCCACGCCCAAAGAGCCAGCAGGGAAAACTATGCCTTGTTCTAAAGCTCTTTGGGAAGCGCTTGCGTAGCCCCACACACCTGCGGGCTGCAGGCTTTCCTGCTGCCTTCAGCCTCAAAACCACGCTTTCCCACTTGGTGCTGCGCCAGGCCCAAAAATGGTCATCTGTCTGGAGATTGGTCCCACGCCCAAAGAGCCAGCAGGGAAAACTATGCCTTGTTCTAAAGCTCTTTCGGAACCGCTTGCGTAGCCCCACAGACCTGGGGGCTGCAGGCTTTCCTGCTGCCTTCAGCCTCAAAAGCACCCTTTCCCACTTGGCGCCGCGCCAGACACAAAAATGGCCATCTGTCTGGAGATTGGTCCCACGCCCAAAGAGCCAGCAGGGAAAACTATGCCTTGTTCGAAAGCTCTTTGGGAACCGCTTGCGTAGCCCCACAGACCTGGGGGCTGGAGGCTTTCCTACTGCCTTCAGCCTCAAAACCACCCTTTCCCACTTGGCGCCGCGCCAGGCCCAAAAATGGCCATCTGTCTGGAGATTGGTCCCACGCCCAAAGAGCCAGCAGGGAAAACTATGCCTTGTTCTAAAGCTCTTTGGGAACCGCTTGCGTAGCCCCACAGACCTGGGGGCTGCAGGCTTTCCTGCTGCCTTCAGCCTCAAAACCACCCCTTTCCACTTGGCGCCGCGCCAGGCACAAAAATGGCCATATGTCTGGAGGTTAGTCCAACGTCCAAAGAGCCAGCAGGGAAAACTATGCCTTGTTCTATAGCTCTTTGGGAACCGCTTGCGTAGCCCCACAGACCTGGGGGCTGCAGGCTTTCCTGCTGCCTTCAGCCTCAAAACCACCCTTTCCCACTTGGCGCCGCGCCAGGCCCAAAAATGGCCATCTGTCTGGAGATTGGTCCCACGCCCAAAGAGCCAGCAGGGAAAACTATGCCTTGTTCTAAAGCTCTTTGGGAACCGCTTGCGTAGCCCCACAGACCTGGGGGCTGCAGGCTTTCCTGCTGCCTTCAGCCTCAAAACCACCCTTTCCCACTTGGTGCCGTGCCAGGCTCAAAAATGGCCACATCCCTGGAGAATGGTCCCACGCCCAAAGAGCCAGCAGGGAAAACTATGCCTTGTTCTAAAGCTATTTTGGAACCGCTTGCGTAGCTCCACACACCTGGGGGCTGCAGGCTTTCCTGCTGCCTTCAGCCTCAAAACCACCCTTTCCCACTTGGCGCCGCGCCAGGCACAAAAATGGCCATCTGTCTGGAGATTAGTCCCACGCCCAAAGAGCCAGCAGGGAAAACTATGCCTTGTTCTAAAGCTCTTTGGGAACCGCTTGCGTAGCCCCACAGACCTGGGGGCTGCAGGCTTTCCTGCTGCCTTCAGCCTCAAAACCACCCTTTCGCACTTGGCGCCGCGCCAGACACAAAAATGGCCATCTGTCTGGAGATTGGTCCCACGCCCAAAGAGCCAGCAGGGAAAACTATGCCTTGTTCTAAAGCTCTTTGGGAACCGCTTGCGTAGCCCCACACACCTGGGGGCTGCAGGCTTTCCTTCTGCCTTCAGCCTCAAAACCACCCTTTCCCACTTGGCGCTGCGCCAGGCCCAAAAATGGCCATCTGTCTGGAGATTGGTCCCATGCACAAAGAGCCAGCAGGGAAAACTATGCCTTGTTCTAAAGCTCTTTGGGAACCGCTTGCGTAGCCCCACACACCTGGGGGCTGCAGGCTTTCCTGCTGCCTTCAGCCCACTTGGTGCCGTGCCAGGCTCAAAAATGGCCATCTGTCTGGAGATTGGTCCCACGCCCAAAGAGCCAGCAGGGAAAACTATGCCTTATTCTATAGCTCTTTGGGAACCGCTTGCGTAGCCCCACACACCTGGGGGCTGCAGGCTTTCCTGCTGCCTTCAGCCTCAAAACCACCCTTTCCCACTTGGCGCTGCGCCAGGCCCAAAAATGGCCATCTGTTTGAGATTGGTACCACACCCAAAGAGCCAGCAGGGAAAACTATGCCTTGTTCTAAAGCTCTTTGGGAAGCGCTTGCGTAGCCCCACACACCTGGGGGCTGCAGGCTTTCCTGCTGCCTTCAGCCTCAAAACCACCCTTTCCCACTTGGCGCTGCGCCAGGCCCAAAAATGGCCATCTGTCTGGAGATTGGTCCCACGCCCAAAGAGCCAGCAGGGAAAACTATGCCTTGTTCTCAAGCTCTTTGGGAACCGCTTGCGTAGCCCCACACACCTGGGGGCTGCAGGCTTTCCTGCTGCCTTCAGCCTCAAAACCACCCTTTCCCACTTGGCGCCGCGCCAGACACAAAAATGGCCATCTGTCTGGAGATTGGTCCCATGCACAAAGAGCCAGCAGGGAAAACTATGCCTTGTTCTAAAGCTCTTTGGGAACCGCTTGCGTAGCCCCACACACCTGGGGTCTGCAGGCTTTCCTGCTGCCTTCAGCCTCAAAACCACCCTTTCCCACTTGGCGCCGGGCTAGGCACAAAAATGGCCATCTGTCTGGAGATTGGTCCCACGCCCAAAGAGCCAGCAGGGAAAACTATGCCTTGTTCTATAGCTCTTTGGGAACCGCTTGCGTAGCCCCACAGACCTGGGGGCTGCAGGCTTTCCTACTGCCTTCAGCCTCAAAACCACCCTTTCCCACTTGGCGCCGCGCCAGGCCCAAAAATGGCCATCTGTCTGGAGATTGGTCCCACGCCCAAAGAGCCAGCAGGGAAAAATATGCCTTGTTCTAAAGCTCTTTGGGAACCGCTTGCGTAGCCCCACAGACCTGGGGGCTGCAGGCTTTCCTGCTGCCTTCAGCCTCAAAACCACCCTTTTCCACTTGGCGCCGCGCCAGGCCCAAAAATGGCCATCTGTCTGGAGATTGGTCCCACGCCCAAAGAGCCAGCAGGGAAAATTATGCCTTGTTCTCAAGCTCTTTGGGAACCGCTTGCGTAGCCCCACACACCTGGGGGCTGCAGGCTTTCCTGCTGCCTTCAGCCTCAAAACCACCCTTTCCCACTTGGTGCCGTGCCAGGCTCAAAAACGGCCACATCCCTGGAGAATGGTCCCACGCCCAAAGAGCCAGCAGGGAAAACTATGCCTTGTTCTAAAGCTCTTTGGGAACCGCTTGCGTAGCCCCACAGACCTGGGGGCTGCAGGCTTTCCTGCTGCCTTCAGCCTCAAAACCACCCTTTCCCACTTGGCGCCACGCTAGACACAAAAATGGCCTTATCTCTGGAGATTGGTCCCACGCCCAAAGAGCCAGCAGGGAAAACTATGCCTTGTTCTAAAGCTCTTTGGGAACCGCTTGCGTAGCCCCACAGACCTGGGGGCTGCAGGCTTTCCTGCTGCCTTCAGCCTCAAAACCACCCTTTCCCACTTGGCGCCGCGCCAGGCCCAAAAATGGTCATCTGTCTGGAGATTGGTCCCACGCCCAAAGAGCCAGCAGGGAAAATTATGCCTTATTCTCAAGCTCTTTGGGAACCGCTTGCGTAGCCCCACAGACCTGGGGGCTGCAGGCTTTCCTGCTGCCTTCAGCCTCAAAACCACCCTTTCCCACTTGGTGCCGTGCCAGGCTCAAAAACGGCCACATCCCTGGAGAATGGTCCCACGCCCAAAGAGCCAGCAGGGAAAACTATGCCTTGTTCTAAAGCTCTTTGGGAACCGCTTGCGTAGCCCCACAGACCTGGGGGCTGCAGGCTTTCCTGCTGCCTTCAGCCTCAAAACCACCCTTTCCCACTTGGCGCCGCGCCAGGCACAAAAATGGCCATCTGTCTGGAGATTGGTCCCACGCCCAAAGAGCCAGCAGGGAAAACTATGCCTTGTTCGAAAGCTCTTTGGGAACCGAATGCGTAGCCCCACACACCTGGGGGCTGCAGGCTTTCCTGCTGCCTTCAGCCTCAAAACCACCCCTTCCCTCTTGGCGCCGCGCCAGGCACAAAAATGGCCATATGTCTGGAGGTTAGTCCAACGCCCAAAGAGCCAGCAGGGAAAACTATGCCTTGTTCTATAACTCTTTGGGAACCTCTTGCGTAGCCCCACACACCTGGGGGCTGCAGGCTTTCCTGCTGCCTTCAGCCTCAAAACCACCCTTTCGCACTTGGCGCCGCGCCAGACACAAAAATGGCCATCTGTCTGGAGATTGTTCCAACGCCCAAAGAGCCAGCAGGGAAAACTATGCCTTGTTCGAAAGCTCTTTGGGAACCGCTTGCGTAGCCCCACACACCTGGAGGCTGCAAGCTTTCCTACTGCCTTAAGCCTCAAAACCACCCTTTCCCACTTGGCGCCGCGCCAGACACAAAAATGGCCTTATCTGTGGAGATTGGTCCCACGCCCAAAGAGCCAGCAGGGAAAACTATGCCTTGTTCTAAAGCTCTTTGGGAACCGCTTGCGTAGCCCCACAGACCTGGGGGCTGCAGGCTTTCCTGCTGCCTTCAGCCTCAAAACCACCCTTTCCCACTTGGCGCCGCGCCAGGCTCAAAAACGGCCACATCCCTGGAGAATGGTCCCACGCCCAAAGAGCCAGCAGGGAAAACTATGCCTTGTTCTAAAGCTCTTTGGGAACCGCTTGCGTAGGCCCACAGACCTGGGGGCTGCAGGCTTTCCTGCTGCCTTCAGCCTCAAAACCACCGTTTCCCACTTGGCGCTGCGCCAGGCCCAAAAATGGCCATCTGTCTGGAGATTGGTCCCATGCACAAAGAGCCAGCAGGGAAAACTATGCCTTGTTCTAAAGCTCTTTGGTAACCGCTTGCGTAGCCCCACACACCTGGGGGCTGCAGGCTTTCCTGCTGCCTTCAGCCCACTTGGTGCCGTCCCAGGCTCAAAAATGGCCATCTGTCTGGAGATTGGTCCCACGCCCAAAGAGCCAGCAGGGAAAACTATGCCTTGTTCTAAAGCTCTTTGGGAAGCGCTTGCGTAGCCCCACACACCTGGGGGCTGCAGGCTTTCCTGCTGCCTTCAGCCTCAAAACCACCCTTTCCCACTTGGCGCTGCGCCAGGCCCAAAAATGGCCATCTGTCTGGAGATTGGTCCCACGCCCAAAGAGCCAGCAGGGAAAACTATGCCTTGTTCTAAAGCTCTTTGGGAACCGCTTGCGTAGCCCCACAGACCTGGGGGCTGCAGGCTTTCCTGCTGCCTTCAGCCTCAAAACCACCCTTTCCCACTTGGCGCTGCGCCAGGCCCAAAAATGGCCATCTGTCTGGAGATTGGTCCCATGCACAAAGAGCCAGCAGGGAAAACTATGCCTTGTTCTAAAGCTCTTTGGGAACCGCTTGCGTAGCCCCACACACCTGGGGGCTGCAGGCTTTCCTGCTGCCTTCAGCCCACTTGGTGCCGTGCCAGGCTCAAAAATGGCCATCTGTTTGAGATTGGTACCACACCCAAAGAGCCAGCAGGGAAAACTATGCCTTGTTCTAAAGCTCTTTGGGAAGCGCTTGCGTAGCCCCACAGACCTGGGGGCTGCAGGCTTTCCTGCTGCCTTCAGCCTCAAAACCACCCTTTCCCACTTGGCGCTGCGCCAGGCCCAAAAACGGCCATCTGTCTGGAGATTGGTCCCACGCCCAAAGAGCCAGCAGGGAAAACTATGCCTTGTTCTAAAGCTCTTTGGGAACCGCTTGCGTAGCCCCACAGACCTGGGGGCTGCAGGCTTTCCTGCTGCCTTCAGCCTCAAAAGCACCCTTTCCCACTTGGCGCCGCGCCAGACACAAAAATGGCCATCTGTCTGGAGATTGGTCCAACGTCCAAAGAGCCAGCAGGGAAAACTATGCCTTGTTCTAAAGCTCTTTGGGAACCGCTTGCGTAGCCCCACAGACCTGGGGGCTGCAGGCTTTCCTGCTGCCTTCAGCCTCAAAACCACCCTTTCCCACTTGGCGCCGCGCCAGGCCCAAAAATGGCCATCTGTCTGGAGATTGGTCCCACGCCCAAAGAGCCAGCAGGGAAAATTATGCCTTGTTCTCAAGCTCTTTGGGAACCGCTTGCGTAGCCCCACACACCTGGGGGCTGCAGGCTTTCCTGCTGCCTTCAGCCTCAAAACCACCCTTTCCCACTTGGTGCCGTGCCAGGCCCAAAAACGGCCACATCCCTGGAGAATGGTCCCACGCCCAAAGAGCCAGCAGGGAAAACTATGCCTTGTTCTAAAGCTCTTTGGGAACCGCCTGCGTAGCCCCACAGACCTGGGGGCTGCAGGCTTTCCTGCTGCCTTCAGCCTCAAAACCACCCTTTCCCACTTGGCGCCGCGCCAGGCACAAAAATGGCCATCTGTCTGGAGATTGGTCCCACGCCCAAAGAGCCAGCAGGGAAAACTATGCCTTGTTCGAAAGCTCTTTGGGAACCGCTTGCGTAGCCCCACACACCTGGGGGCTGCAGGCTTTCCTGCTGCCTTCAGCCTCAAATCCACCCCTTCCCACTTGGCGCCGCGCCAGGCACAAAAATGGCCATATGTCTGGAGGTTAGTCCAACGCCCAAAGAGCCAGCAGGGAAAACTATGCCTTGTTCTATAGCTCTTTGGGAACCTCTTGCGTAGCCCCACACACCTGGGGGCTGCAGGCTTTCCTGCTGCCTTCAGCCTCAAAACCACCCTTATCCACTTGGTGCCGTGCCAGGCTCAAAAATGGCCACATCCCTGGAGAATGGTCCCACGCCCAAAGAGCCAGCAGGGAAAACTATGCCTTGTTCTAAAGCTCTTTTGGAACCGCTTGCGTAGCCCCACACACCTGGGGGCTGCAGGCTTTCCTGCTGCCTTCAGCCTCAAAACCACCCTTTCCCACTTGGCGCCGCGCCAGGCACAAAAATGGCCATCTGTCTGGAGATTAGTCCCACGCCCAAAGAGCCAGCAGGGAAAACTATGCCTTGTTCTAAAGCTCTTTGGGAACCGCTTGCGTAGCCCCACACACCTGGGGGCTGCAGGCTTTCCTGCTGCCTTCAGCCTCAAAACCACCCTTTCGCACTTGGCGCCGCGCCAGACCCAAAAATGGCCATCTGTCTGGAGATTGTTCCAACGCCCAAAGAGCCAGCAGGGAAAACTATGCCTTGTTCTAAAGCTCTTTGGGAACCGCTTGCGTAGCCCCACAGACCTGGAGGCTGCAAGCTTTCCTACTGCCTTAAGCCTCAAAACCACCCTTTCCCACTTGGCGCCGCGCCAGGCGCAAAAATGGCCTTATCTCTGGAGATTGGTCCCACGCCCAAAGAGCCAGCAGGGAAAACTATGCCTTGTTCTAAAGCTCTTTGGGAACCGCTTGCGTAGCCCCACACACCTGGGGGCTGCAGGCTTTCCTGCTGCCTTCAGCCTCAAAACCACCCTTTCCCACTTGGCGCCGCGCCAGGCTCAAAAACGGCCACATCCCTGGAGAATGGTCCCACGCCCAAAGAGCCAGCAGGGAAAACTATGCCTTGTTCTAAAGCTCTTTGGGAACCGCTTGCGTAGGCCCACAGACCTGGGGGCTGCAGGCTTTCCTGCTGCCTTCAGCCTCAAAACCACCCTTTCCCACTTGGCGCTGCGCCAGGCCCAAAAATGGCCATCTGTCTGGAGATTGGTCCCATGCACAAAGAGCCAGCAGGGAAAACTATGCCTTGTTCTAAAGCTCTTTGGGAACCGCTTGCGTAGCCCCACACACCTGGGGGCTGCAGGATTTCCTGCTGCCTTCAGCCCACTTGGTGCCGTGCCAGGCTCAAAAAAAGCCATCTGTCTTGAGATTGGTACCACACCCAAAGAGCCAGCAGGGAAAACTATGCCTTGTTCTAAAGCTCTTTGGGAAGCGCTTGCGTAGCCCCACACACCTGGGGGCTGCAGGCTTTCCTGCTGCCTTCAGCCTCAAAACCACCCTTTCCCACTTGGCGCTGCGCCAGGCCCAAAAATGGCCATCTGTCTGGAGATTGGTCCCACGCCCAAAGAGCCAGCAGGGAAAACTATGCCTTGTTCTAAAGCTCTTTGGGAACCGCTTGCGTAGCCCCACAGACCTGGGGGCTGCAGGCTTTCCTGCTGCCTTCAGCCTCAAAACCACCCTTTTCCACTTGGCGTCACGCCAGGCCCAAAAATGGCCATCTGTCTGGAGATTGGTCCCACACCCAAAGAGCCAGCAGGGAAAACTATGCCTTGTTCTAAAGCTCTTTGGGAACCGCTTGCGTAGCCCCACACACCTGGGGGCTGCAGGCTTTCCTGCTGCCTTCAGCCTCAAAAGCACCCTTTCCCACTTGGCGCCGCGCCAGACACAAAAATGGCCATCTGTCTGGAGATTGGTTCCACGCCCAAAGAGCCAGCAGGGAAAATTATGCCTTGTTCTCAAGCTCTTTGGGAACCGCTTGCGTAGCCCCACACACCTGGGGGCTGCAGGCTTTCCTGCTGCCTTCAGCCTCAAAACCACCCTTTCCCACTTGGTGCCGTGCCAGGCTCAAAAACGGCCACATCCCTGGAGAATGGTCCCACGCCCAAAGAGCCAGGAGGGAAAACTATGCCTTGTTCTAAAGCTCTTTGGGAACCGCCTGCGTAGCCCCACAGACCTGGGGGCTGCAGGCTTTCCTGCTGCCTTCAGCCTCAAAACCACCCTTTCCCACTTGGCGCCGCGCCAGGCACAAAAATGGCCATCTGTCTGGAGATTGGTCCCACGCCCAAAGAGCCAGCAGGGAAAACTATGCCTTGTTCGAAAGCTCTTTGGGAACCGCTTGCGTAGCCCCACACACCTGGGGGCTGCAGGCTTTCCTGCTGCCTTCAGCCTCAAAACCACCCCTTCCCACTTGGCGCCGCGCCAGGCACAGAAATGGCCATATGTCTGGAGGTTAGTCCAACGCCCAAAGAGCCAGCAGGGAAAACTATGCCTTGTTCTATAGCTCTTTGGGAACCTCTTGCGTAGCCCCACACACCTGGGGGCTGCAGGCTTTCCTGCTGCCTTCAGCCTCAAAACCACCCTTATCCACTTGGTGCCGTGCCAGGCTCAAAAATGGCCACATCCCTGGAGAATGGTCCCACGCCCAAAGAGCCAGCAGGGAAAACTATGCCTTGTTCTAAAGCTCTTTTGGAACCGCTTGCGTAGCCCCACAGACCTGGGGGCTGCAGGCTTTCCTGCTGCCTTCAGCCTCAAAACCACCCTTTCCCACTTGGCGCCGCGCCAGGCACAAAAATGGCCATCTGTCTGGAGATTAGTCCCACGCCCAAAGAGCCAGCAGGGAAAACTATGCCTTGTTCTAAAGCTCTTTGGGAACCGCTTGCGTAGCCCCACAGACCTGGGGGCTGCAGGCTTTCCTGCTGCCTTCAGCCTCAAAACCACCCTTTTCACCTTGGCGTCACGCCAGGCCCAAAAATGGCCATCTGTCTGGAGATTGGTCCCACACCCAAAGAGCCAGCAGGGAAAACTATGCCTTGTTCTATAGCTCTTTGGGAACCGCTTGCGTAGCCCCACACACCTGGGGGCTGCAGGCTTTCCTGCTGCCTTCAGCCTCAAAAGCACCCTTTCCCACTTGGCGCCGCGCCAGACACAAAAATGGCCATCTGTCTGGAGATTGGTCCCATGCACAAAGAGCCAGCAGGGAAAACTATGCCTTGTTCTAAAGCTCTTTGGGAACCGTTTGCGTAGCCCCACACACCTGGGGTCTGCAGGCTTTCCTGCTGCCTTCAGCCTCAAAACCACCCTTTCCCACTTGGTGCCGTGCCAGGCTCAAAAACGGCCACATCCCTGGAGAATGGTCCCACGCCCAAAGAGCCAGCAGGGAAAATTATGCCTTGTTCTCAAGCTCTTTGGGAACCGCTTGCGTAGCCCCACACACCTGGGGGCTGCAGGCTTTCCTGCTGCCTTCAGCCTCAAAACCACCCTTTCCCACTTGGTGCCGTGCCAGGCTCAAAAACGGCCACATCCCTGGAGAATGGTCCCACGCCCAAAGAGCCAGCAGGGAAAACTATGCCTTGTTCTAAAGCTCTTTGGGAACCGCCTGCGTAGCCCCACAGACCTGGGGGCTGCAGGCTTTCCTGCTGCCTTCAGCTCAAAACCACCCTTTCCCACTTGGCGCCGCGCCAGGCACAAAAATGGCCATCTGTCTGGAGATTGGTCCCACGCCCAAAGAGCCAGCAGGGAAAATTGTGCCTTGTTCTATAGCTCTTTGGGAACCGCTTGCGTAGCCCCACAGACCTGGAGGCTGCAGGCTTTCCTGCTGCCTTCAGCCTCAAAACCACCCCTTCCCACTTGTCGCCGCGCCAGGCACAAAAATGGCCATATGTCTGGAGGTTAGTCCAACGCCCAAAGAGCCAGCAGGGAAAACTATGCCTTGTTCTATAGCTCTTTGGGAACCTCTTGCGTAGCCCCACACACCTGGGGGCTGCAGGCTTTCCTGCTGCCTTCAGCCTCAAAACCACCCTTATCCACTTGGTGCCGTGCCAGGCTCAAAATGGCCACATCCCTGGAGAATGGTCCCACGCCCAAAGAGCCAGCAGGGAAAACTATGCCTTGTTCTAAAGCTCTTTTGGAACCGCTTGCGTAGCCCCACACACCTGGGGGCTGCAGGCTTTCCTGCTGCCTTCAGCCTCAAAACCACCCTTTCGCACTTGGCGCCGCGCCAGGCCGAAAAATGGCCATCTGTCTGGAGATTGGTCCAACGCCCAAAGAGCCAGCAGGGAAAACTATGCCTTGTTTTAAAGCTATTTGAGAACCGCTTGCGTAGCCCCACAGACCTGGAGGCTGCAAGATTTCCTACTGCCTTAAGCCTCAAAACCACCCTTTCCCACTTGGCGCCGCGCCAGACACAAAAATGGCCTTATCTCTGGAGATTGGTCCACCGCCCAAAGAGCCATCAGGGAAAACTATGCCTTGTTCTAAGCTCTTTGGGAACCGCTTGCGTAGCCCCACAGACCTGGGGGCTGCAGGCTTTCCTGCTGCCTTCAGCCTGAAAACCACCCTTTCCCACTTGGCGCCGCGGCCAGGCTCAAAAACGGCCACATCCCTGGAGAATGGTCCCACGCCCAAAGAGCCAGCAGGGAAAACTATGCCTTGTTCTAAAGCTCTTTGGGAACCGCTTGCGTAGGCCCACAGACCTGGGGTCTGCAGGCTTTCCTGCTGCCTTCAAGCTCAAAACCACCGTTTCCCACTTGGCGCCTCGGCAGGCCCAAAAATGGCCATCTGTCTGGAGATTGGTCCCATGCACAAAGAGCCAGCAGGGAAAACTATGCCTTGTTCTAAAGCTCTTTGGTAACCGCTTGCGTAGCCCCACAGACCTGGGGGCTGCAGGCTTTCCTGCTGCCTTCAGCCCACTTGGTGCCGTGCCAGGCTCAAAAAAGGGCCATCTGTCTTGAGATTGGTACCACACCCAAAGAGCCAGCAGGGAAAACTATGCCTTGTTCTAAAGCTCTTTGGGAACCGCTTGCGTAGCCCCACACACCTGGGGGCTGCAGGCTTTCCTGCTGCCTTCAGCCTCAAAACCACCCTTTCCCACTTGGCGCTGCGCCAGGCCCAAAAATGGCCATCTGTCTGGAGATTGGTCCCACGCCCAAAGAGCCAGCAGGGAAAACTATGCCTTGTTCTAAAGCTCTTTGGGAACCGCTTGCGTAGCCCCACAGACCTGGGGGCTGCAGGCTTTCCTGCTGCCTTCAGCCTCAAAACCACCCCTTTCCACTTGGCGCCGCGCCAGGCACAAAAATGGCATATGTCTGGAGGTTAGTCCAACGTCCAAAGAGCCAGCAGGGAAAACTATGCCTTGTTCTAAAGCTCTTTGGGAACCGCTTGCGTAGCCCCACACACCTGGGGGCTGCAGGCTTTCCTGCTGCCTTCAGCCTCAAAAGCACCCTTTCCCACTTGGCGCCGCGCCAGGCACAAAAATGGCCATCTGTCTGGAGATTGGTCCATGCACAAAGAGCCAGCAGGGAAAACTATGCCTTGTTCTAAAGCTCTTTGGGAACCGTTTGCGTAGCCCCACACACCTGGGGGCTGCAGGCTTTCCTGCTGCCTTCAGCCTCAAAACCACCCTTTCCCACTTGGCGCCGCGCCAGGTCCAAAAATGGCCATCTGTCTGGAGATTGGTCCCACGCCCAAAGAGCCAGCAGGGAAAACTATGCCTTGTTCGAAAGCTCTTTGGGAACCGCTTGCGTAGCCCCACACACCTGGGGGCTGCAGGCTTTCCTACTGCCTTCAGCCTCAAAACCACCCTTTCCCACTTGGCGCCGCGCCAGGCCCAAAAATGGCCATCTGTCTGGAGATTGGTCCCACGCCCAAAGAGCCAGCAGGGAAAACTATGCCTTGTTCTAAAGCTCTTTGGGAACTGCTTGCGTAGCCCCACAGACCTGGGGGCTGCAGGCTTTCCTGCTGCCTTCAGCCTCAAAACCACCCCTTCCCACTTGCGCCGCGCCAGGCCCAAAAATGGCCATCTGTCTGGAGATTGGTCCCACGCCCAAAGAGCCAGCAGGGAAAATTATGCCTTGTTCTCAAGCTCTTTGGGAACCGCTTGCGTAGCTCCACACACCTGGGGGCTGCAGGCTTTCCTGCTGCCTTCAGCCTCAAAACTACCCTTTCCCACTTGGTGCCGTGCCAGGCTCAAAAACGGCCACATCCCTGGAGAATGGTCCCACGCCCAAAGAGCCAGCAGGGAAAACTATGCCTTGTTCTAAAGCTCTTTGGGAACCGCTTGCGTAGCCCCCACACACCTGGGGGCTGCAGGCTTTCCTGCTGCCTTCAGCCTCAAAACCACCCTTTCCCACTTGGCGCCGCGCCAGACACAAAAATGGCCTTATCTCTGGAGACTGGTCCCACGCCCAAAGAGCCAGCAGGGAAAACTACGCCTTATTCTAAAGCTCTTTGGGAACCGCTTGCGTAGCCCCACAGACCTGGGGGCTGCAGGCTTTCCTGCTGCCTTCAGCCTCAAAACCACCCTTTCCCACTTGGTGCCGTGCCAGGCTCAAAAAATGGCCACATCCCTGGAGAATGGGCCCACGCCCAAAGAGCCAGCAGGGAAAACTATGCCTTGTTCTAAAGCTCTTTTGGAACCGCTTGCGTAGCCCCACAGACCTGGGGGCTGCAGGCTTTCCTGCTGCCTTCAGCCTCAAAACCACCCTTTCCCACTTGGCGCCGCGCCAGGCCCAAAAATGGCCATCTGTCTGGAGATTGGTCCCATGCACAAAGAGACAGCAGGGAAAACTATGCCTTGTTCTAAAGCTCTTTGGTAACCGCTTGCGTAGCCCCACAGACCTGGGGGCTGCAGGCTTTCCTGCTGCCTTCAGCCCACTTGGTGCCGTGCCAGGCTCAAAAATGGCCATCTGTCTTGAAATTGGTCCCACGCCCAAAGAGCCAGCAGGGAAAACTATGCCTTGTTCTAAAGCTCTTTGGGAACCGCTTGCGTAGCCCCACACACCTGCGGGCTGCAGGCTTTCCTGCTGCCTTCAGCCTCAAAACCACGCTTTCCCACTTGGTGCTGCGCCAGGCCCAAAAATGGTCATCTGTCTGGAGATTGGTCCCACGCCCAAAGAGCCAGCAGGGAAAACTATGCCTTGTTCTAAAGCTCTTTCGGAACCGCTTGCGTAGCCCACAGACCTGGGGGCTGCAGGCTTTCCTGCTGCCTTCAGCCTCAAAAGCACCCTTTCCCACTTGGCGCCGCGCCAGACACAAAAATGGCCATCTGTCTGGAGATTGGTCCCACGCCCAAAGAGCCAGCAGGGAAAACTATGCCTTGTTCGAAAGCTCTTTGGGAACCGCTTGCGTAGCCCCACAGACCTGGGGGCTGGAGGCTTTCCTACTGCCTTCAGCCTCAAAACCACCCTTTCCCACTTGGCGCCGCGCCAGGCCCAAAAATGGCCATCTGTCTGGAGATTGGTCCCACGCCCAAAGAGCCAGCAGGGAAAACTATGCCTTGTTCTAAAGCTCTTTGGGAACCGCTTGCGTAGCCCCACAGACCTGGGGGCTGCAGGCTTTCCTGCTGCCTTCAGCCTCAAAACCACCCCTTTCCACTTGGCGCCGCGCCAGGCACAAAAATGGCCATATGTCTGGAGGTTAGTCCAACGTCCAAAGAGCCAGCAGGGGAAAACTATGCCTTGTTCTATAGCTCTTTGGGAACCGCTTGCGTAGCCCCACAGACCTGGGGGCTGCAGGCTTTCCTGCTGCCTTCAGCCTCAAAACCACCCTTTCCCACTTGGCGCCGCGCCAGGCCCAAAAATGGCCATCTGTCTGGAGATTGGTCCCACGCCCAAAGAGCCAGCAGGGAAAACTATGCCTTGTTCTAAAGCTCTTTGGGAACCGCTTGCGTAGCCCCACAGACCTGGGGGCTGCAGGCTTTCCTGCTGCCTTCAGCCTCAAAACCACCCTTTCCCACTTGGTGCCGTGCCAGGCTCAAAAATGGCCACATCCCTGGAGAATGGTCCCACGCCCAAAGAGCCAGCAGGGAAAACTATGCCTTGTTCTAAAGCTCTTTTGGAACCGCTTGCGTAGCTCCACACACCTGGGGGCTGCAGGCTTTCCTGCTGCCTTCAGCCTCAAAACCACCCTTTCCCACTTGGCGCCGCGCCAGGCACAAAAATGGCCATCTGTCTGGAGATTAGTCCCACGCCCAAAGAGCCAGCAGGGAAAACTATGCCTTGTTCTAAAGCTCTTTGGGAACCGCTTGCGTAGCCCCACAGACCTGGGGGCTGCAGGCTTTCCTGCTGCCTTCAGCCTCAAAACCACCCTTTCGCACTTGGCGCCGCGCCAGACACAAAAATGGCCATCTGTCTGGAGATTGGTCCCACGCCCAAAGAGCCAGCAGGGAAAACTATGCCTTGTTCTAAAGCTCTTTGGGAACCGCTTGCGTAGCCCCACACACCTGGGGGCTGCAGGCTTTCCTTCTGCCTTCAGCCTCAAAACCACCCTTTCCCACTTGGCGCTGCGCCAGGCCCAAAAATGGCCATCTGTCTGGAGATTGGTCCCATTGCACAAAGAGCCAGCAGGGAAAACTATGCCTTGTTCTAAAGCTCTTTGGGAACCGCTTGCGTAGCCCCACACACCTGGGGGCTGCAGGCTTTCCTGCTGCCTTCAGCCCACTTGGTGCCGTGCCAGGCTCAAAAATGGCCATCTGTCTGGAGATTGGTCCCACGCCCAAAGAGCCAGCAGGGAAAACTATGCCTTATTCTATAGCTCTTTGGGAACCGCTTGCGTAGCCCCACACACCTGGGGGCTGCAGGCTTTCCTGCTGCCTTCAGCCTCAAAACCACCCTTTCCCACTTGGCGCTGCGCCAGGCCCAAAAATGGTCATCTGTTTGAGATTGGTACCACACCCAAAGAGCCAGCAGGGAAAACTATGCCTTGTTCTAAAGCTCTTTGGGAAGCGCTTTGCGTAGCCCCACACACCTGGGGGCTGCAGGCTTTCCTGCTGCCTTCAGCCTCAAAACCACCCTTTCCCACTTGGCGCTGCGCCAGGCCCAAAAATGGCCATCTGTCTGGAGATTGGTCCCACGCCCAAAGAGCCAGCAGGGAAAACTATGCCTTGTTCTCAAGCTCTTTGGGAACCCGCTTGCGTAGCCCCACACACCTGGGGGCTGCAGGCTTTCCTGCTGCCTTCAGCCTCAAAACCACCCTTTCCCACTTGGCGCCGCGCCAGACACAAAAATGGCCATCTGTCTGGAGATTGGTCCCATGCACAAAGAGCCAGCAGGGAAAACTATGCCTTGTTCTAAAGCTCTTTGGGAACCGCTTGCGTAGCCCCACACACCTGGGGTCTGCAGGCTTTCCTGCTGCCTTCAGCCTCAAAACCACCCTTTCCCACTTGGCGCCGGGGCTAGGCACAAAAATGGCCATCTGTCTGGAGATTGGTCCCACGCCCAAAGAGCCAGCAGGAAAACTATGCCTTGTTCTATAGCTCTTTGGGAACCGCTTGCGTAGCCCCACAGACCTGGGGGCTGCAGGCTTTCCTACTGCCTTCAGCCTCAAAACCACCCTTTCCCACTTGGCGCCGCGCCAGGCCCAAAAATGGCCATCTGTCTGGAGATTGGTCCCACGCCCAAAGAGCCAGCAGGGAAAAATATGCCTTGTTCTAAAGCTCTTTGGGAGCCGCTTGCGTAGCCCCACAGACCTGGGGGCTGCAGGCTTTCCTGCTGCCTTCAGCCTCAAAACCACCCTTTTCCACTTGGCGCCGCGCCAGGCCCAAAAATGGCCATCTGTCTGGAGATTGGTCCCACGCCCAAAGAGCCAGCAGGGAAAATTATGCCTTGTTCTCAAGCTCTTTGGGAACCGCTTGCGTAGCCCCACACACCTGGGGGCTGCAGGCTTTCCTGCTGCCTTCAGCCTCAAAACCACCCTTTCCCACTTGGTGCCGTGCCAGGCTCAAAAACGGCCACATCCC